>NW_027254403.1:377500-453907 GCF_044704955.1 Pristiophorus japonicus | reverse complement strand
GACCCCCCCCCGCCCTCTCTCTGACCCCCCCCCGCCCTCTCTCTGACCCCCCCCGCCTCTCTCTACTCCCCGCCCTCTCTCTCTCTGACCCCCTCCGCCCTCTCTCTGACTCCCCCGCCCTCTCTCTCTCTGACCCCCCCCGCCCTCTCTCTGACCCCCCCGCCCTCTCTCTCTCTGACTCCCCCGCCCTCTCTCTCTCTCTCTCTCTGACTCCCCCGCCCTCTCTCTCTCTCTCTCTCTGACTCCCCCGCTCTCTCTCTCTATGACTCCCCCGCCCTCTCTCTCTCTCTCTGACTCCCCCCGCCCTCTCTCTCTCTCTCTCTCTGACTCCCCCGCTCTCTCTCTCTATGACTCCCCCGCCCTCTCTCTCTCTGACCCCCCCCGCCCTCTCTCTGACCCCCCCCGCCCTCTCTCTCTCTGACTCCCCCGCCCTCTCTCTCTCTCTCTCTCTGACTCCCCCGCCCTCTCTCTCTCTCTCTCTCTGACTCCCCCGCTCTCTCTCTCTATGACTCCCCCGCCCTCTCTCTCTCTGACCCCCCCGCCCTCTCTCTGACTCCCCCGCTCTCTCTCTCTATGACTCCCCCGCCCTCTCTCTCTCTGACTCCCCCGCCCTCTCTCTCTCTCTCTCTGACTCCCCCGCTCTCTCTCTCTATGACTCCCCCGCCCTCTCTCTCTCTGACCCCCTCCGCCCTCTCTCTGACTCCCCCGCCCTCTCTCTCTCTGACCCCCCCCGCCCTCTCTCTGACCCCCCCGCCCTCTCTCTCTCTGACTCCCCCGCCCTCTCTCTCTCTCTCTCTCTGACTCCCCCGCCCTCTCTCTCTCTCTCTCTCTGACTCCCCCGCTCTCTCTCTCTATGACTCCCCCGCCCTCTCTCTCTCTGACCCCCCCCGCCCTCTCTCTGACTCCCCCGCTCTCTCTCTCTATGACTCCCCCGCCCTCTCTCTCTCTGACCCCCCCCGCCCTCTCTATGACTCCCCCGCTCTCTCTCTCTATGACTCCCCCGCCCTCTCTCTCTCTGACCCCCCCCGCCCTCTCTCTCTCTGACCCCCCCCCGCCCTCTCTATGACTCCCCCGCCCTCTCTCTCTCTCTCTCTGACCCCCCCCCCGCACTCTCTCTGACCTCCCCGCCCTCTCTCTCTCTCTCTCTGACCCCCTCCCGCCCTCTCTCTGACCTCCCCGCCCTCTCTCTCTCTCTCTCTGACCCCCCCCGCCCTCTCTCTCTCTGACCCCCCCCCGCCCTCTCTATGACTCCCCCGCCCTCTCTCTCTCTCTCTCTGACCCCCCCCCCGCACTCTCTCTGACCTCCCCGCCCTCTCTCTCTCTCTCTCTGACCCCCTCCCGCCCTCTCTCTGACCTCCCCGCCCTCTCTCTCTCTCTCTCTGACTCCCCCGCCCTCTCTCTCTCTCTCTGACCCCCCCCCGCCCTCTCTCTGACCTCCCCGCCCTCTCTCTCTCTGACTCCCACGCCATCTCTCTCTCTCTCTCTGACACCCCCTCGCCTTCTCTCTGACTCCCCCGCCCTCTCTCTGACCCCCCCGCCCTCTCTCTGACTCCCCCGCCCTCTCTCTCTCTCTGACTCCCCCGCCCTCTCTCTCTCTCTCTGACCCCCCCCGCCCTCTCTCTCTCTCTCTCTCTGACTCCCCCGCCCTCTCTCTCTCTCTCTCTCTGACTCCCCCGCCCTCTCTCTCTCTCTCTCTGACCCCCCCCCGCCCTCTCTCTGACTCCCCCGCCCTCTCTCTCTCTCTCTGACCCCCCCCGCCCTCTCTCTCTCTCTCTCTCTGACCTCCCCGCCCTCTCTCTCTCTCTCTCTGACCCCCCCCACCCTCTCTCTCTCTCTCTCTGACTCCCCCGCCCTCTCTCTCTCTCTCTCTGACCACCCCCCCCGCCTTCTCTCTGACTCCCCCGCCCTCTCTCTCTCTCTTTGACTCCCCCCGCCCTCTCTCTGACCTCCCCGCCCTCTCTCTCTCTCTCTCTGACCCCCCCCGCCCTCTCTCTCTCTCTCTCTCTGACTCCCCCGCCCTCTCTCTCTCTCTCTCTGACCACCCCCCCCCCGCCTTCTCTCTGACTCCCCCGCCCTCTCTCTCTCTCTCTGACCCCCCCCGCCCTCTCTCTCTCTCTCTCTCTGACTCCCCCGCCCTCTCTCTCTCTCTCTCTGACTCCCCCGCCCTCTCTCTCTCTCTCTCTGACCACCCCCCCCGCCTTCTCTCTGACTCCCCCGCCCTCTCTCTCTCTCTCTGACTCCCCCGCCCTCTCTCTCTCTCTTTGACTCCCCCCGCCCTCTCTCTGACCTCCCCGCCCTCTCTCTCTCTGACCCCCCCCACCCTCTCTCTCTCTCTCTCTGACTCCCCCGCCCTCTCTCTCTCTCTCTCTGACCCCCCCCGCCCTCTCTCTGACTCCCCCGCCCTCTCTCTCTCTCTCTGACCCCCCCCGCCCTCTCTCTGACTCCCCCGCTCTCTCTCTCTCTCTCTCTCTGACCTCCCCGCCCTCTCTCTCTCTCTCTCTGACCTCCCCGCCCTCTCTCTCTCTCTCTCTCTGACTCCCCCGCCCTCTCGCTCTCTCTCTCTCTGACTCCCCCGCCCTCTCTCTCTCTCTCTCTCTGACTCCCCCGCCCTCTCTCTCTCTGACTCCCCCCGCCCTCTCTCTGACCTCCCCGCCCTCTCTCTCTCTCTCTGACCCCCTCGCCCCCCCAACATCCCGCCCCTTACCTGCAATGGATGATGATGGGCCCCGCATCACGTATCTCATCCTGCTTGCTGTTCACCTGCTCCAGGAAGCTCAGGACCCCTCCGGGCTCGGTGGGGACCCCGTGATCCGGCCAGCTCATGTACTGGTAGTGGTAAATCATCCGGGGCTTGGTGCGCTGCAGGGCGGAAGCGAGAAAAGAGAGTTAGGCCTGGGGTCTGGGCCTAGTCAGAGGTCAACAGGAGAGCCTGGGCCTAGTCAGAGGTCAACTGGAGAGCCTGAGCCTAGTCAGAGGTCAACTGGAGAGCCTGAGTCTGGTCAGAGGTCAACTGGGGAGCCTTCGACTAGTCAGAGGTCAACTGGAGAGCCTGGGACTAGTCAGAGGTCAACTGGAGAGCCTGAGCCTAGTCAGAAGTCAACTGGAGAGCCTGGGTCTGGTCAGAGGTCAACTGGAGAGCCTGGGACTAGTCAGAGGTCAACTGGAGAGACTGGGCCTAGTCAGAGGTCAACTGGAGAGCCTGGGCCTAGTCAGAGGTCAACTGGAGAACCTGGGCCGGTCAGAGCAGTGCCGAACCTGGGCCTGGTCAGAGGTCAACTGGGAAGCCTTGGCCTGGTTAGAGGGCAACTGGAGAGCCTGGGCCTGGTCAGAAGTCAACTGGAGAGCCTGGGCCTGGTCAGAGGTCAACTGGAGAGCCTGGGCCTAGTAAGAGGTCAACTGCGGAACCTGGGCCTGGATAGAGGTCAACTGGGAAACCTTGGCCTGGTCAGAGGTCAACTGGGAAGTTTGGCTTGGTCAGAGGGCAACTGGAGAATCTGGGCCTGGTCAGAGGTCAACTGGGAAACCTGGGCCTGGTCAGAGGGCAACTGGGAAGCCTTGGCTTGGTCAGAGGTCAACTGGGAAGCTTTGGCCTGGTCAGAGGTCAAATGCAGAACCTGGGCCTGGTCAGAGATCAACTGGGAAGCATTGGCCTAGTCAGAGGTCAACTGGAGATCCTGGGCCTAGTCAGAGGTCAACTAGAGAGCCTGGGCCTAGTCAGAGGTCAACTGGAGAGCCTGTGCCTCGTAAGAGGTCAACTGGAGAACCTGGGCCTGGTCAGAGGTCAACTGGGAAACCTGGGCCTGGTCAGAGGTCAACTGGGAAGCCTTGGCTTGGTCAGAGGTCAACTGGGTAGCTTTGGCCTGGTCAGAGGTCAAATGCAGAACCTAGGCCTGGTCAGAGATCAACTGGGAAGCATTGGCCTAGTCAGAGGTCAACTGGAGATCCTGGGCCTAGTCAGAGGTCAACTGGAGAGCCTGGACCTAGTCAGAGGTCAACTGGAGATCCTGGGCCTAGTCAGAGGTCAACTGGAGAGCCTGGGCCTAATCAGAGGTCAACTGGAGAGCCTGGGCCTAGTCAGAGGTCAACTGGAGAGCCTGGGCCTGGTCAGAGGTCACTGGAGAGCCTGGGCTGGTCAGAAGTCACTGGAGAGCCTGGGCCTGGTCAGAGGTCACTGGAGAGCCTGGGCTGGTCAGAAGTCAGCTGCCGAACCTTGTCCTGGTCAGAGGTCAACTGGGAAGCCTTGGCCTGGTCAGAGGTCAACTGGAGAGCCTGGGCCTGGTCAGAGGTCAATTGGGAAACCTGGGCCTAGTCAGAGGTCAACTGGAGATCCTGGGCCTAGTCAGAGGTCAACTGGAGAGCCTGAGCCTAGTCAGAGGTCAACTGGAGAGCCTGAGTCTGGTCAGAGGTCAACTGGGGAGCCTTCGACTAGTCAGAGGTCAACTGGAGAGCCTGGGACTAGTCAGAGGTCAACTGGAGAGCCTGAGCCTAGTCAGAAGTCAACTGGAGAGCCTGGGTCTGGTCAGAGGTCAACTGGAGAGCCTGGGACTAGTCAGAGGTCAACTGGAGAGACTGGGCCTAGTCAGAGGTCAACTGGAGAGCCTGGGCCTAGTCAGAGGTCAACTGGAGAACCTGGGCCGGTCAGAGCAGTGCCGAACCTGGGCCTGGTCAGAGGTCAACTGGGAAGCCTTGGCCTGGTTAGAGGGCAACTGGAGAGCCTGGGCCTGGTCAGAAGTCAACTGGAGAGCCTGGGCCTGGTCAGAGGTCAACTGGAGAGCCTGGGCCTAGTAAGAGGTCAACTGCGGAACCTGGGCCTGGATAGAGGTCAACTGGGAAACCTTGGCCTGGTCAGAGGTCAACTGGGAAGTTTGGCTTGGTCAGAGGGCAACTGGAGAATCTGGGCCTGGTCAGAGGTCAACTGGGAAACCTGGGCCTGGTCAGAGGGCAACTGGGAAGCCTTGGCTTGGTCAGAGGTCAACTGGGAAGCTTTGGCCTGGTCAGAGGTCAAATGCAGAACCTGGGCCTGGTCAGAGATCAACTGGGAAGCATTGGCCTAGTCAGAGGTCAACTGGAGATCCTGGGCCTAGTCAGAGGTCAACTAGAGAGCCTGGGCCTAGTCAGAGGTCAACTGGAGAGCCTGTGCCTCGTAAGAGGTCAACTGGAGAACCTGGGCCTGGTCAGAGGTCAACTGGGAAACCTGGGCCTGGTCAGAGGTCAACTGGGAAGCCTTGGCTTGGTCAGAGGTCAACTGGGTAGCTTTGGCCTGGTCAGAGGTCAAATGCAGAACCTAGGCCTGGTCAGAGATCAACTGGGAAGCATTGGCCTAGTCAGAGGTCAACTGGAGATCCTGGGCCTAGTCAGAGGTCAACTGGAGAGCCTGGACCTAGTCAGAGGTCAACTGGAGATCCTGGGCCTAGTCAGAGGTCAACTGGAGAGCCTGGGCCTAATCAGAGGTCAACTGGAGAGCCTGGGCCTAGTCAGAGGTCAACTGGAGAGCCTGGGCCTGGTCAGAGGTCACTGGAGAGCCTGGGCTGGTCAGAAGTCACTGGAGAGCCTGGGCCTGGTCAGAGGTCACTGGAGAGCCTGGGCTGGTCAGAAGTCAGCTGCCGAACCTTGTCCTGGTCAGAGGTCAACTGGGAAGCCTTGGCCTGGTCAGAGGTCAACTGGAGAGCCTGGGCCTGGTCAGAGGTCAATTGGGAAACCTGGGCCTAGTCAGAGGTCAACTGGAGATCCTGGGCCTAGTCAGAGGTCAACTGGAGAGCCTGAGCCTAGTCAGAGGTCAACTGGAGAGCCTGAGTCTGGTCAGAGGTCAACTGGGGAGCCTTCGACTAGTCAGAGGTCAACTGGAGAGCCTGGGACTAGTCAGAGGTCAACTGGAGAGCCTGAGCCTAGTCAGAAGTCAACTGGAGAGCCTGGGTCTGGTCAGAGGTCAACTGGAGAGCCTGGGACTAGTCAGAGGTCAACTGGAGAGACTGGGCCTAGTCAGAGGTCAACTGGAGAGCCTGGGCCTAGTCAGAGGTCAACTGGAGAACCTGGGCCGGTCAGAGCAGTGCCGAACCTGGGCCTGGTCAGAGGTCAACTGGGAAGCCTTGGCCTGGTTAGAGGGCAACTGGAGAGCCTGGGCCTGGTCAGAAGTCAACTGGAGAGCCTGGGCCTGGTCAGAGGTCAACTGGAGAGCCTGGGCCTAGTAAGAGGTCAACTGCGGAACCTGGGCCTGGATAGAGGTCAACTGGGAAACCTTGGCCTGGTCAGAGGTCAACTGGGAAGTTTGGCTTGGTCAGAGGGCAACTGGAGAATCTGGGCCTGGTCAGAGGTCAACTGGGAAACCTGGGCCTGGTCAGAGGGCAACTGGGAAGCCTTGGCTTGGTCAGAGGTCAACTGGGAAGCTTTGGCCTGGTCAGAGGTCAAATGCAGAACCTGGGCCTGGTCAGAGATCAACTGGGAAGCATTGGCCTAGTCAGAGGTCAACTGGAGATCCTGGGCCTAGTCAGAGGTCAACTAGAGAGCCTGGGCCTAGTCAGAGGTCAACTGGAGAGCCTGTGCCTCGTAAGAGGTCAACTGGAGAACCTGGGCCTGGTCAGAGGTCAACTGGGAAACCTGGGCCTGGTCAGAGGTCAACTGGGAAGCCTTGGCTTGGTCAGAGGTCAACTGGGTAGCTTTGGACTGGTCAGAGGTCAAATGCAGAACCTAGGCCTGGTCAGAGATCAACTGGGAAGCATTGGCCTAGTCAGAGGTCAACTGGAGATCCTGGGCCTAGTCAGAGGTCAACTGGAGAGCCTGGACCTAGTCAGAGGTCAACTGGAGATCCTGGGCCTAGTCAGAGGTCAACTGGAGAGCCTGGGCCTAATCAGAGGTCAACTGGAGAGCCTGGGCCTAGTCAGAGGTCAACTGGAGAGCCTGGGCCTGGTCAGAGGTCACTGGAGAGCCTGGGCTGGTCAGAAGTCACTGGAGAGCCTGGGCCTGGTCAGAAGTCAGCTGCCGAACCTTGTCCTGGTCAGAGGTCAACTGGGAAGCCTTGGCCTGGTCAGAGGTCAACTGGAGAGCCTGGGCCTGGTCAGAGGTCAATTGGGAAACCTGGGCCTAGTCAGAGGTCAACTGGAGATCCTGGGCCTAGTCAGAGGTCAACTGGAGAGCCTGGACCTAGTCAGAGGTCAACTGGAGATCCTGGGCCTAGTCAGAGGTCAACTGGAGAGCCTGGGCCTAATCAGAGGTCAACTGGAGAGCCTGGGCCTAGTCAGAGGTCAACTGGAGAGCCTGGGCCTGGTCAGAGGTCACTGGAGAGCCTGGGCTGGTCAGAAGTCACTGGAGAGCCTGGGCCTGGTCAGAGGTCACTGGAGAGCCTGGGCTGGTCAGAAGTCAGCTGCCGAACCTTGTCCTGGTCAGAGGTCAACTGGGAAGCCTTGGCCTGGTCAGAGGTCAACTGGAGAGCCTGGGCCTGGTCAGAGGTCAATTGGGAAACCTGGGCCTAGTCAGAGGTCAACTGGAGATCCTGGGACTAGTCAGAGGTCAACTGGAGAGCCTGGGCCTAGTCAGAGGTCAACTGGAGATCCTGGGCCTAGTCAGAGGTCAACTGGAGAGCCTGGGCCTAGTCAGAGGTCAACTGGAGAGCCTGGGCCTAGTCAGAGGTCAACTGGAGAGCCTGGGCCTGGTCAGAGGTCACTGGAGAGCCTGGGCTGGTCAGAGGTCAGCTGCCGAACCTTGTCCTGGTCAGAGGTCAACTGGGAAGCCTTGGCCTGGTCAGAGGGCAACTGGAGAGCCTGGGCCTGGTCAGAAGTCAACTGGAGAGCCTGGGCCTGGTCAGAGGCCAACTGGAGAGCCTGGGCCTAGTAAGAGGTCAACTGCGGAACCTGGGCCTGGATAGAGGTCAACTGGGAAACCTTGGCCTGGTCAGAGGTCAACTGGGAAGTTTGGCTTGGTCAGAGGGCAACTGGAGAATCTGGGCCTGGTCAGAGGTCAACTGGGAAACCTGGGCCTGGTCAGAGGGCAACTGGGAAGCCTTGGCTTGGTCAGAGGTCAACTGGGAAGCTTTGGCCTGGTCAGAGGTCAAATGCAGAACCTGGGCCTGGTCAGAGATCAACTGGGAAGCATTGGCCTAGTCAGAGGTCAACTGGAGATCCTGGGCCTAGTCAGAGGTCAACTGGAGAGCCTGGGCCTAGTCAGAGGTCAACTGGAGAGCCTGTGCCTCGTAAGAGGTCAACTGGAGAACCTGGGCCTGGTCAGAGGTCAACTGGGAAATCTGGGCCTGGTCAGAGGTCAACTGGGAAGCCTTGGCTTGGTCAGAGGTCAACTGGGTAGCTTTGGCCTGGTCAGAGGTCAAATGCAGAACCTAGGCCTGGTCAGAGATCAACTGGGAAGCATTGGCCTAGTCAGAGGTCAACTGGAGATCCTGGGCCTAGTCAGAGGTCAACTGGAGAGCCTGGACCTAGTCAGAGGTCAACTGGAGATCCTGGGCCTAGTCAGAGGTCAACTGGAGAGCCTGGGCCTAGTCAGAGGTCAACTGGAGAGCCTGGGCCTAGTCAGAGGTCAACTGGAGAGCCTGGGCCTGGTCAGAGGTCACTGGAGAGCCTGGGCTGGTCAGAAGTCACTGGAGAGCCTGGGCCTGGTCAGAGGTCACTGGAGAGCCTGGGCTGGTCAGAGGTCAGCTGCCGAACCTTGTCCTGGTCAGAGGTCAACTGGGAAGCCTTGGCCTGGTCAGAGGTCAACTGGAGAGCCTGGGCCTGGTCAGAGGTCAATTGGGAAACCTGGGCCTAGTCAGAGGTCAACTGGAGATCCTGGGCCTAGTCAGAGGTCAACTGGAGAGCCTGGGCCTAGTCAGAGGTCAACTGGAGATCCTGGGCCTAGTCAGAGGTCAACTGGAGAGCCTGGGCCTAGTCAGAGGTCAACTGGAGAGCCTGGGCCTAGTCAGAGGTCAACTGGACAGCCTGGGCCTGGTCAGAGGTCACTGGAGAGCCTGGGCTGGTCAGAGGTCAGCTGCCGAACCTTGTCCTGGTCAGAGGTCAACTGGGAAGCCTTGGCCTGGTCAGAGGTCAACTGGAGAGCCTGGGCCTGGTCAGAGGTCAATTGGGAAACCTGGGCCTGGTCAGAGGTCAACTGTGAAGCCTTGGCTTGGTCAGAGGTCAACTGGGAAGCTTTGGCCTGGTCAGAGGGCAACTGGAGAGTCTTGGCCTGGTCAGAGATCAACTGGGAAGCATTGGCCTGGAGATCTTGGGCCTAGTCAGAGGTCAACTGGAGAGCCTGGGCCTAGTCAGAGGTCAACTGGAGAGCCTGGGCCTGGTCAGATGTCAACTGGAGAGCCTGGGCCTAGTCAGAGGTCACTGGAGAGCCTGGGCCAAGTCAGAGGTCACTGGAGAGCCTGGGCCTGGTCAGAGGTCAGCTGGGAAGCTTTGGCCTGGTCAGAGGTCAGCTGGGAAGCTTTGGCCTGGTCAGAGGTCAAATGCAGAACCTGGGCCTGGTCAGAGGACAACTGGGAAGCCTTGGGCTAGTCAGAGGTCAACTGGAGAGCCTGGGCCTGGTCAGAGATCAGCTGGAGAGCCTGGGCCTAGTCAGAGGTCACTGGAGAGCCTGGGCCTGGTCAGAGGTCAGCTGCCGAACCTGGGCCTGGTCAGAGGTCAACTAAGAAGCCTTGGCCTAGTCAGAGGTCAACTGGAGAGCCCGGGCCTGGTCAGAGGTCAACTGGAGTGCCTGGGCCTAGTCAGAGGTCAACTGGAGAGTCTGGGCCTAGTCAGAGGTCACTGGAGAGCCTGGGCCTAGTCAGAGGTCACTGGAGAGCCTTGGCCTGGTCAAAGGTCAACTGGAAAGCCTTGGCCTGGTCAGAGATCAAATGGGAAGCCTTGGCTTGGTCAGAGGTCATCTGGAGAGCCTGGGCCTGGTCAGAGGTCAACTGGGAAACCTGGGCCTGGTCAGAGGGCAACTGGAGAGTCTGGGCCTGGTCAGAGGTCAACTGGGAAACCTGGGCTTGGTCAGAGGTCAACTGGGAAGCTTTGGCCTGGTCAGAGAGCAACTGGAGAGTCTTGGCCTGGTCAGAGATCAACTGGGAAGCATTGGCCTAGTCAGAGGTTAACTGGAGATCTTGGGCCTAGTCAGAGGTCAACTGGAGAGCCTGGGCATAGTCAGAGGTCAACTGGAGAGCCTGGGCCTGGTCAGAGGTCAACTGGAGAGCCTGGGACTAGTCAGATGTCAACTGGAGAGCCTGGGCCTAGTCAGAAGTCAACTGGAGAGCCTGGGCCTAGTCAGAGGTCAACTAGAGAGCCTGGGCCTAGTCAGAGGTCAACTGGAGAGCCTGGGCCTGTTCAGAGGTCAACTGGAGAGCCTGGGACTAGTCAGATGTCAACTGGAGAGCCTGGGCCTAGTCAGAGGTCACTGGAGAGCCTGGGCCAAGTCAGAGGTCACTGGAGAGCCTGGGCCTGGTCAGAGGTCAGCTGGGAAGCTTTGGCCTGGTCAGAGGTCAGCTGGGAAGCTTTGGCCTGGTCAGAGGTCAAATGCAGAACCTGGGCCTGGTCAGAGGACAACTGGGAAGCCTTGGGCTAGTCAGAGGTCAACTGGAGAGCCTGGTCCTGGTCAGAGATCAGCTGGAGAGCCTGGGCCTAGTCAGAGGTCACTGGAGAGCCTGGGCCTGGTCAGAGGTCAGCTGCCGAACCTGGGCCTGGTCAGAGGTCAACTGGGAAGCCTTGGCCTAGTCAGAGGTCAACTGGAGAGCCCGGGCCTGGTCAGAGGTCAACTGGAGTGCCTGGGCCTAGTCAGAGGTCAACTGGAGAGTCTGGGCCTAGTCAGAGGTCACTGGAGAGCCTGGGCCTAGTCAGAGGTCACTGGAGAGCCTTGGCCTGGTCAAAGGTCAACTGGAAAGCCTTGGCCTGGTCAGAGATCAAATGGGAAGCCTTGGCTTGGTCAGAGGTCATCTGGAGAGCCTGGGCCTGGTCAGAGGTCAACTGGGAAACCTGGGCCTGGTCAGAGGGCAACTGGAGAGTCTGGGCCTGGTCAGAGGTCAACTGGGAAACCTGGGCTTGGTCAGAGGTCAACTGGGAAGCCTTGGCCTAGTCAGAGGTCAACTGGAGAGCCCGGGCCTGGTCAGAGGTCAACTGGAGTGCCTGGGCCTAGTCAGAAGTCAACTGGAGAGTCTGGGCCGAGTCAGAGGTCACTGGAGAGCCTGGGCCTGGTCAGAGGTCAACTGGATAGCCTGGGACTAGTCAGATGTCAACTGGAGAGCCTGGGCCTAGTCAGAGGTCAACTGGAGAGCCTGGGCCTAGTCAGAGGTCAACTGGGAAACCTTGGCCTGGTCAGAGGTCAACTGCAGAACCTGGGCCTGGTCAGGGGTCAACTGGAGAGCCAGGGCCTAGTCAGAGGTCAACTGGAGAGCCTGGACCTGGTCAGAGGTCAGCTGCCAAACCTGAGCCTGGTCAGAGGTCAACTGGGAAGCCTTGGCCTAGTCAGAGGTCAACTGGAGAGCGTCGGTCTAGTCAGAGGTTAACTGGAGAGCCCGGGCCTGGTCAGAGGTCAACTGGAGAGCCTGGGACTAATCAGATGTCAACTTGAGTGCCTGGGTCTAGCCAGAGGTCAACTGGAGAGTCTGGGCCTAGTCAGAGGTCACTGGGAAGCCTTGGCCTAGTCAGAGGTCAACTGGAGAGCCCGGGCCTGGTCAGAGGTCAACTGGAGTGCCTGGGCCTAGTCAGAAGTCAACTGGAGAGTCTGGGCCTAGTCAGAGGTCACTGGAGAGTCTGGGCTTAGTCAGAGGTCACTGGAGAGCCTGGGCTTAGTCAGAGGTCACTGGAGAGCCTTGGCCTGGTCAAACGTCAACTGAGAAGCCTTGGCCTGGTCAGAGATCAAATGGGAAGCCTTGGCTTGGTCAGAGGTCATCTGGAGAGCCTGGGCCTGGTCAGAGGTCAACTGGGAAACCTGGGCCTGGTCAGAGGGCAACTGGAGAGTCTGGGCCTGGTCAGAGGTCAACTGGGAAACCTGGGCTTGGTCAGAAGTCAACTGGGAAGCTTTGGCCTGGTCAGAGGTCAAATGCAGAACCTGGGCCTGGTCAGAGGTCAACTGGAAAGGCTTGGACTAGTCAGAGGTCAACTGGAGAGCCTGGGCCTGGTCAGAGTTCAACTGGAGAGCCTGGGACTAGTCAGAGGTCAACTGGTGAGCCTGGGCCTAGTCAGAGGTCAACTGGAGAGTCTGGGCCTAGTCAGAGATCAACTGGGAAGCCTGGGACTAGTCAGATGTCAACTGGAGAGCCTGGGCCTAGTCAGAGGTCAACTGGAAAGCCTGGGCCTAGTCAGAGGTCAACTGGGAAGCCTTGGCCTGGTCAGAGGGCAACTGGAGAGCCTGGGACTAGTCAGAGGTCACTGCAGAGCCTGGGCCTGGTCAGAGGTCAGCTGCCAAACCTGGGCCTGGTTAGAGGTTAACTGGGAAGCCTGGGCTTGGTCAGAGGTCAACTGGGAAGCTATGGCCTGGTCAGAGGTCAAATGGAGTGCCTGGGCCTAGTCAGAGGTAACCTGGAGAGTCTGGGTCTAGTCAGAGGTCAATGGAGAGCCTGGGCCGAGTCAGAGGTCACTAGAGAGCCTTGGCCTGGTCAAAGGTCAACTGGGAAGCCTTGGCTTGGTCAGAGGTCATCTGGAGAGCCTGGGCCTGGTCAGAGGTCAACTGGGATACCTGGGCCTGGTCAGAGGGCAACTGGAGAGTCTAGGCCTGGTCAGAGGTCAACTGGGAAACCTGGGCTTGGTCAGAGGTCAACTGGGAAGCCTTGGCTTGGTCAGAGGTCAACTGGGAAGCTTTGGCCTGGTCAAAGGTCAACTGGAGAGCCTGGGCCTAGTCAGAGGTCAACTGGGAAGCCTTGGCCTGGTCAGAGGGCAACTGGAGAGCCTGGGACTAGTCAGAGGTCACTGGAGAGCCTTGGCCTGGTCAAAGGTCAACTGGGAAGCCTTGGCTTGGTCAGAGCTCATCTGGAGAGCCTGGGCCTGGTCAGAGGTCAACTGGGAAACCTGGGCCTGGTCAGAGGGCAACTGGAGAGTCTGGGCCTGGTCAGAGGTCAACTGGGAAACCTGGGCTTGGTCAGAGGTCAACTGGGAAGCCTTGGCTTGGTCAGAGGTCAACTGGGAAGCTTTGGCCTGGTCAAAGGTCAACTGGAGAGCCTGGGCCTGGTCAGAGGTCAACTGGGAAGCTTTGGCCTGGTCAAAGGTCAACTGGAGAGCCTGGGCCTGGTCAGAGGTCAACTGGGAAGCTTTAGCCTGGTCAGAGGTCAAATGCAGAACCTGGGCCTGGTCAGAGGACAACTGGGAAGCCTTGGCCTAGTCAGAGATCAACTGGAGAGCCTGGGCCTGGTCAGAGATCAACTGGAGAGCCTGGGACTAGTCAGATGTCAACTGGAGAGTCTGGGCCTAGTCAGAGGTCAACTGGAGAGCCTGTGTCTAGTCAGAGGTCAACTGGAGAGCCTGGGCCTGGTCAGAGGTCAACTGGAGAGCCTGGGCCTCGTCAGAAGTCAACTGGAGTGCCTGGGCCTGGTCAGAGGTCAACTGGGAAGCCTTGGCCTAGTCAGAGGTCAACTGGAGAGCCTGGGTCTAGTCAGAGTTTAACTGGAGAGCCCGGGCCTGGTCAGAGGTCAACTGGAGAGCCTGGGCCTAGTCAGAGGTCAACTGGAGAGCCTGGGCCTAGTCAGAGGTCAACTGGAGAGTCTGGGCGTAGTCAGAGGTCACTGGAGAGCCTGGGCCTAGTCAGAGGTCACTGGAGAGCCTGGGCCTAGTCAGAGGTCACTGGAGAGCCTGGGCCTGGTCAGAGGTCAACTGGAGAGCCTGGGACTAGTCAGAGGTCAACTGGAGAGCCTGAGCCTAGTCAGTGGTCAACTGGAGAGCCTGAGCCTAGTCAGAGTTCAACTGGGAAGCCTTGGCCTGGTCAGAGGGCAACTGGAGAGCCTGGGACTAGTCAGAGGTCACTGGAGAGCCTTGGCCTGGTCAAAGGTCAACTGGGAAGCCTTGGCTTGGTCAGAGGTCATCTGGAGAGCCTGGGCCTGGTCAGAGGTCAACTGGGAAACCTGGGCCTGGTCAGAGGGCAACTGGAGAGTCTGGGCCTGGTCAGAGGTCAACTGGGAAACCTGGGCTTGGTCAGAGGTCAACTGAGAAGCCTTGGCTTGGTCAGAGGTCAACTGGGAAGCTTTGGCCTGGTCAAAGGTCAACTGGAGAGCCTGGGCCTGGTCAGAGGTCAACTGGGAAGCTTTGGCCTGGTCAAAGGTCAACTGGAGAGCCTGGGCCTGGTCAGAGGTCAACTGGGAAGCTTTAGCCTGGTCAGAGGTCAAATACAGAACCTGGGCCTGGTCAGAGGACAACTGGGAAGCCTTGGCCTAGTCAGAGGTCAACTGGAGAGCCTGGGCCTGGTCAGAGATCAACTGGAGAGCCTGGGACTAGTCAGATGTCAACTGGAGAGTCTGGGCCTAGTCAGAGGTCAATTGGAGAGTCTGGGCCTAGTCAGAGATGAACTGGGAAGCCTTGGCCTGGTCAGAGGTCAACTGGAGAGCCTAGGCATGGTCAGATGTCAACTGGAGAGCCTGGGTCTAGTCAGAGGTCAATTGGAGAGTCTGGGCCTAGTCAGAGATCAACTGGGAAGCCTTGGCCTGGTCAGAGGTCAACTGGAGAGCCTGGGCCAGGTCAGAGGTCAATTGGGAAACCTGGGCCTGGTCAGAGGTCAACTGGGAAGCCTTGGCCTAGCCAGAGGTCAACTGGAGAGCCTGGGCCTAGTCAGAGGTCAACTGGAGAGCTTGGGCCTGGTCAGAGGTCAACTGGAGAGCCTGTGTCTAGTCAGAGGTCAACTGGAGAGCCTGGGCCTGGTCAGAGGTCAACTGGAGAGCCTGGGCCTCGTCAGAAGTCAACTGGAGTGCCTGGGCCTGGTCAGAGGTCAACTGGGAAGCCTTGGCCTAGTCAGAGGTCAACTGGAGAGCCTGGGTCTAGTCAGAGTTTAACTGGAGAGCCCGGGCCTGGTCAGAGGTCAACTGGAGAGCCTGGGCCTAGTCAGAGGTCAACTGGAGAGCCTGGGCCTAGTCAGAGGTCAACTGGAGAGTCTGGGCCTAGTCAGAGGTCACTGGAGAGCCTGGGCCTAGTCAGAGGTCACTGGAGAGCCTGGGCCTGGTCAGAGGTCAGCTGCCGAACCTGGGACTGGCCAGAGGTCAACTGGGAAGCCTTGGCCTAGTCAGAGGTCAACTGGAGAGCCCGGGCCTGGTCAGAGGTCAACTGGAGTCCCTGGGCCTAGTCAGAAGTCAACTGGAGAGTCTGGGCCTAGTCAGAGGTCACTGGAGAGTCTGGGCTTAGTCAGAGGTCACTGGAGAGCCTGGGCTTAGTCAGAGGTCACTGGAGAGCCTTGGCCTGGTCAAACGTCAACTGAGAAGCCTTGGCCTGGTCAGAGATCAAATGGGAAGCCTTGGCTTGGTCAGAGGTCATCTGGAGAGCCTGGGCCTGGTCAGAGGTCAACTGGGAAACCTGGGCCTGGTCAGAGGGCAACTGGAGAGTCTGGGCCTGGTCAGAGGTCAACTGGGAAACCTGGGCTTGGTCAGAAGTCAACTGGGAAGCTTTGGCCTGGTCAGAGGTCAAATGCAGAACCTGGGCCTGGTCAGAGGTCAACTGGAAAGGCTTGGACTAGTCAGAGGTCAACTGGAGAGCCTGGGCCTGGTCAGAGTTCAACTGGAGAGCCTAGGACTAGTCAGAGGTCAACTGGTGAGCCTGGGCCTAGTCAGAGGTCAACTGGAGAGTCTGGGCCTAGTCAGAGATCAACTGGGAAGCCTGGGACTAGTCAGATGTCAACTGGAGAGCCTGGGCCTAGTCAGAGGTCAACTGGAAAGCCTGGGCCTAGTCAGAGGTCAACTGGGAAGCCTTGGCCTGGTCAGAGGGCAACTGGAGAGCCTGGGACTAGTCAGAGGTCACTGCAGAGCCTGGGCCTGGTCAGAGGTCAGCTGCCAAACCTGGGCCTGGTTAGAGGTTAACTGGGAAGCCTGGGCTTGGTCAGAGGTCAACTGGGAAGCTATGGCCTGGTCAGAGGTCAAATGGAGTGCCTGGGCCTAGTCAGAGGTCAACTGGAGAGTCTGGGTCTAGTCAGAGGTCAATGGAGAGCCTGGGCCTAGTCAGAGGTCACTGGAGAGCCTTGGCCTGGTCAAAGGTCAACTGGGAAGCCTTGGCTTGGTCAGAGGTCATCTGGAGAGCCTGGGCCTGGTCAGAGGTCAACTGGGATACCTGGGCCTGGTCAAAGGGCAACTGGAGAGCCTGGGCCTAGTCAGAGGTCAACTGGGAAGCCTTGGCCTGGTCAGAGGGCAACTGGAGAGCCTGGGACTAGTCAGAGGTCACTGGAGAGCCTTGGCCTGGTCAAAGGTCAACTGGGAAGCCTTGGCTTGGTCAGAGCTCATTTGGAGAGCCTGGGCCTGGTCAGAGGTCAACTGGGAAACCTGGGCCTGGTCAGAGGGCAACTGGAGAGTCTGGGCCTGGTCAGAGGTCAACTGGGAAACCTGGGCTTGGTCAGAGGTCAACTGGGAAGCCTTGGCTTGGTCAGAGGTCAACTGGGAAGCTTTGGCCTGGTCAAAGGTCAACTGGAGAGCCTGGGCCTGGTCAGAGGTCAACTGGGAAGCTTTGGCCTGGTCAAAGGTCAACTGGAGAGCCTGGGCCTGGTCAGAGGTCAACTGGGAAGCTTTAGCCTGGTCAGAGGTCAAATACAGAACCTGGGCCTGGTCAGAGGACAACTGGGAAGCCTTGGCCTAGTCAGAGGTCAACTGGAGAGCCTGGGCCTGGTCAGAGATCAACTGGAGAGCCTGGGACTAGTCAGATGTCAACTGGAGAGTCTGGGCCTAGTCAGAGGTCAATTGGAGAGTCTGGGCCTAGTCAGAGATGAACTGGGAAGCCTTGGCCTGGTCAGAGGTCAACTGGAGAGCCTAGGCATGGTCAGATGTCAACTGGAGAGCCTGGGTCTAGTCAGAGGTCAATTGGAGAGTCTGGGCCTAGTCAGAGATCAACTGGGAAGCCTTGGCCTGGTCAGAGGTCAACTGGAGAGCCTGGGCCAGGTCAGAGGTCAATTGGGAAACCTGGGCCTGGTCAGAGGTCAACTGGGAAGCCTTGGCCTAGCCAGAGGTCAACTGGAGAGCCTGGGCCTAGTCAGAGGTCAACTGGAGAGCTTGGGCCTGGTCAGAGGTCAACTGGAGAGCCTGTGTCTAGTCAGAGGTCAACTGGAGAGCCTGGGCCTGGTCAGAGGTCAACTGGAGAGCCTGGGCCTCGTCAGAAGTCAACTGGAGTGCCTGGGCCTGGTCAGAGGTCAACTGGGAAGCCTTGGCCTAGTCAGAGGTCAACTGGAGAGCCTGGGTCTAGTCAGAGTTTAACTGGAGAGCCCGGGCCTGGTCAGAGGTCAACTGGAGAGCCTGGGCCTAGTCAGAGGTCAACTGGAGAGCCTGGGCCTAGTCAGAGGTCAGCTGCCGAACCTGGGACTGGCCAGAGGTCAACTGGGAAGCCTTGGCCTAGTCAGAGGTCAACTGGAGAGCCCGGGCCTGGTCAGAGGTCAACTGGAGTCCCTGGGCCTAGTCAGAAGTCAACTGGAGAGTCTGGGCCTAGTCAGAGGTCACTGGAGAGTCTGGGCTTAGTCAGAGGTCACTGGAGAGCCTGGGCTTAGTCAGAGGTCACTGGAGAGCCTTGGCCTGGTCAAACGTCAACTGAGAAGCCTTGGCCTGGTCAGAGATCAAATGGGAAGCCTTGGCTTGGTCAGAGGTCATCTGGAGAGCCTGGGCCTGGTCAGAGGTCAACTGGGAAACCTGGGCCTGGTCAGAGGGCAACTGGAGAGTCTGGGCCTGGTCAGAGGTCAACTGGGAAACCTGGGCTTGGTCAGAAGTCAACTGGGAAGCTTTGGCCTGGTCAGAGGTCAAATGCAGAACCTGGGCCTGGTCAGAGGTCAACTGGAAAGGCTTGGACTAGTCAGAGGTCAACTGGAGAGCCTGGGCCTGGTCAGAGTTCAACTGGAGAGCCTGGGACTAGTCAGAGGTCAACTGGTGAGCCTGGGCCTAGTCAGAGGTCAACTGGAGAGTCTGGGCCTAGTCAGAGATCAACTGGGAAGCCTGGGACTAGTCAGATGTCAACTGGAGAGCCTGGGCCTAGTCAGAGGTCAACTGGAAAGCCTGGGCCTAGTCAGAGGTCAACTGGGAAGCCTTGGCCTGGTCAGAGGGCAACTGGAGAGCCTGGGACTAGTCAGAGGTCACTGCAGAGCCTGGGCCTGGTCAGAGGTCAGCTGCCAAACCTGGGCCTGGTTAGAGGTTAACTGGGAAGCCTGGGCTTGGTCAGAGGTCAACTGGGAAGCTATGGCCTGGTCAGAGGTCAAATGGAGTGCCTGGGCCTAGTCAGAGGTCAACTGGAGAGTCTGGGTCTAGTCAGAGGTCAATGGAGAGCCTGGGCCTAGTCAGAGGTCACTGGAGAGCCTTGGCCTGGTCAAAGGTCAACTGGGAAGCCTTGGCTTGGTCAGAGGTCATCTGGAGAGCCTGGGCCTGGTCAGAGGTCAACTGGGATACCTGGGCCTGGTCAGAGGGCAACTGGAGAGTCTAGGCCTGGTCAGAGGTCAACTGGAGTGCCTGGGCCTGGTCAGAGGTCAACTGGGAAGCCTTGGCCTAGTCAGAGGTCAACTGGAGAGCCTGGGCCTAGTCAGAGGTCAACTGGAGAGCTTGGGCCTGGTCAGAGGTCAACTGGAGAGCCTGTGTCTAGTCAGAGGTCAACTGGAGAGCCTGGGCCTGGTCAGAGGTCAACTGGAGAGCCTGGGCCTCGTCAGAAGTCAACTGGAGTGCCTGGGCCTGGTCAGAGGTCAACTGGGAAGCCTTGGCCTAGTCAGAGGTCAACTGGAGAGCCTGGGTCTAGTCAGAGTTTAACTGGAGAGCCCGGGCCTGGTCAGAGGTCAACTGGAGAGCCTGGGCCTAGTCAGAGGTCAACTGGAGAGCCTGGGCCTAGTCAGAGGTCAACTGGAGAGTCTGGGCCTAGTCAGAGGTCACTGGAGAGCCTGGGCCTAGTCAGAGGTCACTGGAGAGCCTGGGCCTAGTCAGAGGTCACTGGAGAGCCTGGGCCTGGTCAGAGGTCAGCTGCCGAACCTGGGACTGGCCAGAGGTCAACTGGGAAGCCTTGGCCTAGTCAGAGGTCAACTGGAGAGCCCGGGCCTGGTCAGAGGTCAACTGGAGTCCCTGGGCCTAGTCAGAAGTCAACTGGAGAGTCTGGGCCTAGTCAGAGGTCACTGGAGAGTCTGGGCTTAGTCAGAGGTCACTGGAGAGCCTGGGCTTAGTCAGAGGTCACTGGAGAGCCTTGGCCTGGTCAAACGTCAACTGGGAAGCCTTGGCCTGGTCAGAGATCAAATGGGAAGCCTTGGCTTGGTCAGAGGTCATCTGGAGAGCCTGGGCCTGGTCAGAGGTCAACTGGGAAACCTGTGCCTGGTCAGAGGACAACTGGAGAGTCTGGGCCTGGTCAGAGGTCAACTGGGAAACCTGGGCTTGGTCAGAAGTCAACTGGGAAGCTTTGGCCTGGTCAGAGGTCAAATGCAGAACCTGCGCCTGGTCAGAGGTCAACTGGAAAGGTTTGGACTAGTCAGAGGTCAACTGGAGAGCCTGGGCCTGGTCAGAGTTCAACTGGAGAGCCTGGGACTAGTCAGAGGTCAACTGGTGAGCCTGGGCCTAGTCAGAGGTCAACTGGAGAGTCTGGGCCTAGTCAGAGATCAACTGGGAAGCCTGGGACTAGTCAGATGTCAACTGGAGAGCCTGGGCCTAGTCAGAGGTCAACTGGAAAGCCTGGGCCTAGTCAGAGGTCAACTGGGAAGCCTTGGCCTGGTCAGAGGGCAACTGGAGAGCCTGGGACTAGTCAGAGGTCACTGCAGAGCCTGGGCCTGGTCAGAGGTCAGCTGCCAAACCTGGGCCTGGTTAGAGGTTAACTGGAAGCCTGGGCTTGGTCAGAGGTCAACTGGGAAGCTATGGCCTGGTCAGAGGTCAAATGGAGTGCCTGGGCCTAGTCAGAGGTCAACTGGAGAGTCTGGGTCTAGTCAGAGGTCAATGGAGAGCCTGGGCCTAGTCAGAGGTCACTGGAGAGCCTTGGCCTGGTCAAAGGTCAACTGGGAAGCCTTGGCTTGGTCAGAGGTCATCTGGAGAGCCTGGGCCTGGTCAGAGGTCAACTGGGATACCTGGGCCTGGTCAGAGGGCAACTGGAGAGTCTAGGCCTGGTCAGAGGTCAACTGGGAAACCTAGGCTTGGTCAGAGGTCAACTGGGAAGCCTTGGCTTGGTCAGAGGTCAACTGGGAAGCTTTGGCCTGGTCAAAGGTCAACTGGAGAGCCTGGGCCTAGTCAGAGGTCAACTGGGAAGCCTTGGCCTGGTCAGAGGGCAACTGGAGAGCCTGGGACTAGTCAGAGGTCACTGGAGAGCCTTGGCCTGGTCAAAGGTCAACTGGGAAGCCTTGGCTTGGTCAGAGGTCATCTGGAGAGCCTGGGCCTGGTCAGAGGTCAACTGGGAAACCTGGGCCTGGTCAGAGGGCAACTGGAGAGTCTGGGCCTGGTCAGAGGTCAACTGGGAAACCTGGGCTTGGTCAGAGGTCAACTGGGAAGCCTTGGCTTGGTCAGAGGTCAACTGGGAAGCTTTGGCCTGGTCAAAGGTCAACTGGAGAGCCTGGGCCTGGTCAGAGGTCAACTGGGAAGCTTTGGCCTGGTCAAAGGTCAACTGGAGAGCCTGGGCCTGGTCAGAGGTCAACTGGGAAGCTTTAGCCTGGTCAGAGGTCAAATGCAGAACCTGGGACTGGTCAGAGGACAACTGGGAAGCCTTGGCCTAGTCAGAGGTCAACTGGAGAGCCTGGGACTAGTCAGATATCAACTGGAGAGCCTGGGTCTAGTCAGAGGTCAATTGGAGAGTCTGGGCCTAGTCAGAGATGAACTGGGAAGCCTTGGCCTGGTCAGAGGTCAACTGGAGAGCCTAGGCATGGTCAGAGATCAACTGGAGAGCCTGGAACTAGTCAGATGTCAGCTGGAGAGCCTGGGTCTAGTCAGAGGTCAATTGGAGAGTCTGGGCCTAGTCAGAGATCAACTGGGAAGCCTTGGCCTGGTCAGAGGTCAACTGGAGAGCCTGGGCCAGGTCAGAGGTCAATTGGGAAACCTGGGCCTGGTCAGAGGTCAACTGGGAAGCCTTGGCCTAGTCAGAGGTCAACTGGAGAGTCTGGGCCTAGTCAGAGGTCAACTGGAGAGCTTGGGCCTGGTCAGAGGTCAACTGGAGAGCCTGTGTCTAGTCAGAGGTCAACTGGAGAGCCTGGGCCTGGTCAGAGGTCAACTGGAGAGCCTGGGCCTCGTCAGAAGTCAACTGGAGAGCCTGGGCCTAGTCGGAGGTCAACTGGAGAGCCTGGGATGGGTGTGAGGTCCACTGGGAAGCCTTGGCCCGGTCAGAGGTCAACTGGTTAGCCTTGGCCTGGTCAGAGGTCAACTGGAGAGCCTGGGACTAGTCAGAGGTCAACTGGAGAGCCTGGGCCTAGTCAGAGGGCAACTGGAGAGCCTGGGACTATTCAGAGGTCAACTGGAGAGCCTGGGCCTAGTCAGAGGTCAACTGGGAAACCTGGGCGTGGTCAGAGGTCAACTGGGAAGCCTTGGCCTAGTCAGAGGTCAACTGGAGAGCCTGGGCCTGGGCAGAGGTCAGCTGCCAAACCTGAGCCTGGTCAGAGGTCAACTGGGAAGCCTGGGCTTGGTCAGAGGTCGACTGGAGAGGTTGGGCCTAGTCAGAGGTCAACTGGAGAGCCTGGGCCTGGTCAGAGGTCCACTGGAGAGCCTGGGACTAGTCAGATGTCAACTGGAGAGCCTGGGCCTAGTCAGAGGTCAACTGGGAAGCCTTGGCCCAGTCAGAGGTCAACTAGGAAGCCTTGGCCTGGTCAGAGGGCAACCGGAGAGCCTGGGCCTGGTCAGAGGTCAACTGGAGAGCCTGGGACTAGTCAGAGGTCAACTGGAGAGTCTGGGCTTAGTCAGAGGTCACTGGAGAGCCTGGGCTTAGTCAGAGGTCACTGGAGAGCCTTGGCCTGGTCAAACGTCAACTGGGAAGCCTTGGCCTGGTCAGAGATCAAATGGGAAGCCTTGGCTTGGTCAGAGGTCATCTGGAGAGCCTGGGCCTGGTCAGAGGTCAACTGGGAAACCTGTGCCTGGTCAGAGGACAACTGGAGAGTCTGGGCCTGGTCAGAGGTCAACTGGGAAACCTGGGCTTGGTCAGAAGTCAACTGGGAAGCTTTGGCCTGGTCAGAGGTCAAATGCAGAACCTGGGCCTGGTCAGAGGTCAACTGGAAAGGTTTGGACTAGTCAGAGGTCAACTGGAGAGCCTGGGCCTGGTCAGAGTTCAACTGGAGAGCCTGGGACTAGTCAGAGGTCAACTGGTGAGCCTGGGCCTAGTCAGAGGTCAACTGGAGAGTCTGGGCCTAGTCAGAGATCAACTGGGAAGCCTGGGACTAGTCAGATGTCAACTGGAGAGCCTGGGCCTAGTCAGAGGTCAACTGGAAAGCCTGGGCCTAGTCAGAGGTCAACTGGGAAGCCTTGGCCTGGTCAGAGGGCAACTGGAGAGCCTGGGACTAGTCAGAGGTCACTGCAGAGCCTGGGCCTGGTCAGAGGTCAGCTGCCAAACCTGGGCCTGGTTAGAGGTTAACTGGGAAGCCTGGGCTTGGTCAGAGGTCAACTGGGAAGCTATGGCCTGGTCAGAGGTCAAATGGAGTGCCTGGGCCTAGTCAGAGGTCAACTGGAGAGTCTGGGTCTAGTCAGAGGTCAATGGAGAGCCTGGGCCTAGTCAGAGGTCACTGGAGAGCCTTGGCCTGGTCAAAGGTCAACTGGGAAGCCTTGGCTTGGTCAGAGGTCATCTGGAGAGCCTGGGCCTGGTCAGAGGTCAACTGGGATACCTGGGCCTGGTCAGAGGGCAACTGGAGAGTCTAGGCCTGGTCAGAGGTCAACTGGGAAACCTGGGCTTGGTCAGAGGTCAACTGGGAAGCCTTGGCTTGGTCAGAGGTCAACTGGGAAGCCTTGGCCTAGTCAGAGGTCAACTGGAGAGCCTGGGCCTGGGCAGAGGTCAGCTGCCAAACCTGAGCCTGGTCAGAGGTCAACTGGGAAGCCTGGGCTTGGTCAGAGGTCGACTGGAGAGGTTGGGCCTATTCAGAGGTCAACTGGAGAGCCTGGGCCTGGTCAGAGGTCCACTGGAGAGCCTGGGACTAGTCAGATGTCAACTGGAGAGCCTGGGCCTAGTCAGAGGTCAACTGGGAAGCCTTGGCCCAGTCAGAGGTCAACTAGGAAGCCTTGGCCTGGTCAGAGGGCAACCGGAGAGCCTGGGCCTGGTCAGAGGTCAACTGGAGAGCCTGGGACTAGTCAGAGGTCAACTGGAGAGTCTGGGCTTAGTCAGAGGTCACTGGAGAGCCTGGGCTTAGTCAGAGGTCACTGGAGAGCCTTGGCCTGGTCAAACGTCAACTGGGAAGCCTTGGCCTGGTCAGAGATCAAATGGGAAGCCTTGGCTTGGTCAGAGGTCATCTGGAGAGCCTGGGCCTGGTCAGAGGTCAACTGGGAAACCTGTGCCTGGTCAGAGGACAACTGGAGAGTCTGGGCCTGGTCAGAGGTCAACTGGGAAACCTGGGCTTGGTCAGAAGTCAACTGGGAAGCTTTGGCCTGGTCAGAGGTCAAATGCAGAACCTGGGCCTGGTCAGAGGTCAACTGGAAAGGTTTGGACTAGTCAGAGGTCAACTGGAGAGCCTGGGCCTGGTCAGAGTTCAACTGGAGAGCCTGGGACTAGTCAGAGGTCAACTGGTGAGCCTGGGCCTAGTCAGAGGTCAACTGGAGAGTCTGGGCCTAGTCAGAGATCAACTGGGAAGCCTGGGACTAGTCAGATGTCAACTGGAGAGCCTGGGCCTAGTCAGAGGTCAACTGGAAAGCCTGGGCCTAGTCAGAGGTCAACTGGGAAGCCTTGGCCTGGTCAGAGGGCAACTGGAGAGCCTGGGACTAGTCAGAGGTCACTGCAGAGCCTGGGCCTGGTCAGAGGTCAGCTGCCAAACCTGGGCCTGGTTAGAGGTTAACTGGGAAGCCTGGGCTTGGTCAGAGGTCAACTGGGAAGCTATGGCCTGGTCAGAGGTCAAATGGAGTGCCTGGGCCTAGTCAGAGGTCAACTGGAGAGTCTGGGTCTAGTCAGAGGTCAATGGAGAGCCTGGGCCTAGTCAGAGGTCACTGGAGAGCCTTGGCCTGGTCAAAGGTCAACTGGGAAGCCTTGGCTTGGTCAGAGGTCATCTGGAGAGCCTGGGCCTGGTCAGAGGTCAACTGGGATACCTGGGCCTGGTCAGAGGGCAACTGGAGAGTCTAGGCCTGGTCAGAGGTCAACTGGGAAACCTGGGCTTGGTCAGAGGTCAACTGGGAAGCCTTGGCTTGGTCAGAGGTCAACTGGGAAGCTTTGGCCTGGTCAAAGGTCAACTGGAGAGCCTGGGCCTAGTCAGAGGTCAACTGGGAAGCCTTGGCCTGGTCAGAGGGCAACTGGAGAGCCTGGGACTAGTCAGAGGTCACTGGAGAGCCTTGGCCTGGTCAAAGGTCAACTGGGAAGCCTTGGCTTGGTCAGAGGTCATCTGGAGAGCCTGGGCCTGGTCAGAGGTCAACTGGGAAACCTGGGCCTGGTCAGAGGGCAACTGGAGAGTCTGGGCCTGGTCAGAGGTCAACTGGGAAACCTGGGCTTGGTCAGAGGTCAACTGGGAAGCCTTGGCTTGGTCAGAGGTCAACTGGGAAGCTTTGGCCTGGTCAAAGGTCAACTGGAGAGCCTGGGCCTGGTCAGAGGTCAACTGGGAAGCTTTGGCCTGGTCAAAGGTCAACTGGAGAGCCTGGGCCTGGTCAGAGGTCAACTGGGAAGCTTTAGCCTGGTCAGAGGTCAAATGCAGAACCTGGGACTGGTCAGAGGACAACTGGGAAGCCTTGGCCTAGTCAGAGGTCAACTGGAGAGCCTGGGACTAGTCAGATATCAACTGGAGAGCCTGGGTCTAGTCAGAGGTCAATTGGAGAGTCTGGGCCTAGTCAGAGATGAACTGGGAAGCCTTGGCCTGGTCAGAGGTCAACTGGAGAGCCTAGGCATGGTCAGAGATCAACTGGAGAGCCTGGAACTAGTCAGATGTCAGCTGGAGAGCCTGGGTCTAGTCAGAGGTCAATTGGAGAGTCTGGGCCTAGTCAGAGATCAACTGGGAAGCCTTGGCCTGGTCAGAGGTCAACTGGAGAGCCTGGGCCAGGTCAGAGGTCAATTGGGAAACCTGGGCCTGGTCAGAGGTCAACTGGGAAGCCTTGGCCTAGTCAGAGGTCAACTGGAGAGCCTGGGCCTAGTCAGAGGTCAACTGGAGAGCTTGGGCCTGGTCAGAGGTCAACTGGAGAGCCTGTGTCTAGTCAGAGGTCAACTGGAGAGCCTGGGCCTGGTCAGAGGTCAACTGGAGAGCCTGGGCCTCGTCAGAAGTCAACTGGAGAGCCTGGGCCTAGTCGGAGGTCAACTGGAGAGCCTGGGATGGGTGTGAGGTCCACTGGGAAGCCTTGGCCCGGTCAGAGGTCAACTGGTTAGCCTTGGCCTGGTCAGAGGTCAACTGGAGAGCCTGGGACTAGTCAGAGGTCAACTGGAGAGCCTGGGCCTAGTCAGAGGGCAACTGGAGAGCCTGGGACTATTCAGAGGTCAACTGGAGAGCCTGGGCCTAGTCAGAGGTCAACTGGGAAACCTGGGCGTGGTCAGAGGTCAACTGGGAAGCCTTGGCCTAGTCAGAGGTCAACTGGAGAGCCTGGGCCTGGGCAGAGGTCAGCTGCCAAACCTGAGCCTGGTCAGAGGTCAACTGGGAAGCCTGGGCTTGGTCAGAGGTCGACTGGAGAGGTTGGGCCTAGTCAGAGGTCAACTGGAGAGCCTGGGCCTGGTCAGAGGTCCACTGGAGAGCCTGGGACTAGTCAGATGTCAACTGGAGAGCCTGGGCCTAGTCAGAGGTCAACTGGGAAGCCTTGGCCCAGTCAGAGGTCAACTAGGAAGCCTTGGCCTGGTCAGAGGGCAACCGGAGAGCCTGGGCCTGGTCAGAGGTCAACTGGAGAGCCTGGGACTAGTCAGAGGTCAACTGGAGAGTCTGGGCTTAGTCAGAGGTCACTGGAGAGCCTGGGCTTAGTCAGAGGTCACTGGAGAGCCTTGGCCTGGTCAAACGTCAACTGGGAAGCCTTGGCCTGGTCAGAGATCAAATGGGAAGCCTTGGCTTGGTCAGAGGTCATCTGGAGAGCCTGGGCCTGGTCAGAGGTCAACTGGGAAACCTGTGCCTGGTCAGAGGACAACTGGAGAGTCTGGGCCTGGTCAGAGGTCAACTGGGAAACCTGGGCTTGGTCAGAAGTCAACTGGGAAGCTTTGGCCTGGTCAGAGGTCAAATGCAGAACCTGGGCCTGGTCAGAGGTCAACTGGAAAGGTTTGGACTAGTCAGAGGTCAACTGGAGAGCCTGGGCCTGGTCAGAGTTCAACTGGAGAGCCTGGGACTAGTCAGAGGTCAACTGGTGAGCCTGGGCCTAGTCAGAGGTCAACTGGAGAGTCTGGGCCTAGTCAGAGATCAACTGGGAAGCCTGGGACTAGTCAGATGTCAACTGGAGAGCCTGGGCCTAGTCAGAGGTCAACTGGAAAGCCTGGGCCTAGTCAGAGGTCAACTGGGAAGCCTTGGCCTGGTCAGAGGGCAACTGGAGAGCCTGGGACTAGTCAGAGGTCACTGCAGAGCCTGGGCCTGGTCAGAGGTCAGCTGCCAAACCTGGGCCTGGTTAGAGGTTAACTGGGAAGCCTGGGCTTGGTCAGAGGTCAACTGGGAAGCTATGGCCTGGTCAGAGGTCAAATGGAGTGCCTGGGCCTAGTCAGAGGTCAACTGGAGAGTCTGGGTCTAGTCAGAGGTCAATGGAGAGCCTGGGCCTAGTCAGAGGTCACTGGAGAGCCTTGGCCTGGTCAAAGGTCAACTGGGAAGCCTTGGCTTGGTCAGAGGTCATCTGGAGAGCCTGGGCCTGGTCAGAGGTCAACTGGGATACCTGGGCCTGGTCAGAGGGCAACTGGAGAGTCTAGGCCTGGTCAGAGGTCAACTGGGAAACCTGGGCCTGGTCAGAGGTCAATTGGGAAACCTGGGCCTGGTCAGAGGTCAACTGGGAAGCCTTGGCCTAGTCAGAGGTCAACTGGAGAGCCTGGGCCTAGTCAGAGGTCAACTGGAGAGCTTGGGCCTGGTCAGAGGTCAACGGGAGAGCCTGTGTCTAGTCAGAGGTCAACTGGAGAGCCTGGGCCTGGTCAGAGGTCAACTGGAGTGCCTGGGCCGCGTCAGAAGTCAACTGGAGAGCCTGGGCCGAGTCAGAGGTCAATTGGAGAGCCTGGGATGGGTGTGCGGTCCACTGGGAAGCCTTGGCCTGGTCAGAGGTCAACTGGGAAGCCTTGGCCTGGTCAGAGGTCAACTGGAGAGCCTGGGACTAGTCAGAGGGCAAGTGGAGAGCCTGGGACTAGTCAGATGTCAACTGGAGTGCCTGAGCCTAGTCAGAGGTCACTGGAGAGCCTGGGACTAGTCAGAGGTCACTGGGAAGCCTTGGCCTGGTCAGAGGGCAACTGGAGAGCCTGGGACTAGTCAGAGGTCACTGCAGAGCCTGGGCCTGGTCAGAGGTCAGCTGCCAAACCTGGGCCTGGTTAGAGGTTAACTGGGAAGCCTGGGCTTGGTCAGAGGTCAACTGGGAAGCTATGGCCTGGTCAGAGGTCAAATGGAGTGCCTGGGCCTAGTCAGAGGTCAACTGGAGAGTCTGGGTCTAGTCAGAGGTCAATGGAGAGCCTGGGCCTAGTCAGAGGTCACTGGAGAGCCTTGGCCTGGTCAAAGGTCAACTGGGAAGCCTTGGCTTGGTCAGAGGTCATCTGGAGAGCCTGGGCCTGGTCAGAGGTCAACTGGGATACCTGGGCCTGGTCAGAGGGCAACTGGAGAGTCTAGGCCTGGTCAGAGGTCAACTGGGAAACCTGGGCTTGGTCAGACGTCAACTGGGAAGCCTTGGCTTGGTCAGAGGTCAACTGGGAAGCTTTGGCCTGGTCAAAGGTCAACTGGAGAGCCTGGGCCTCGTCAGAGGTCAACTGGAGAGCCTGGGCCTAGTCAGAGGGCAACTGGAGAGCCTGGGACTATTCAGAGGTCAACTGGAGAGCCTGGGCCTAGTCAGAGGTCAACTGGGAAACCTGGGCGTGGTCAGAGGTCAACTGGGAAGCCTTGGCCTAGTCAGAGGTCAACTGGAGAGCCTGGGCCTGGGCAGAGGTCAGCTGCCAAACCTGAGCCTGGTCAGAGGTCAACTGGGAAGCCTGGGCTTGGTCAGAGGTCGACTGGAGAGGTTGGGCCTAGTCAGAGGTCAACTGGAGAGCCTGGGCCTGGTCAGAGGTCCACTGGAGAGCCTGGGACTAGTCAGATGTCAACTGGAGAGCCTGGGCCTAGTCAGAGGTCAACTGGGAAGCCTTGGCCCAGTCAGGGGTCAACTAGGAAGCCTTGGCCTGGTCAGAGGGAAACCGGAGAGCCTGGGCCTGGTCAGAGGTCAACTGGAGAGCCTGGGACTAGTCAGAGGTCAACTGGAGAGTCTGGGCTTAGTCAGAGGTCAACTAGGAAGCCTGGGCTTAGTCAGAGGGAAACCGGAGAGCCTGGGCCTGGTCAGAGGTCAACTGGGAAGCCTTGGCTTGGTCAGAGATCAAATGGGAAGCCTTGGCTTGGTCAGAGGTCATCTGGAGAGCCTGGGCCTGGTCAGAGGTCAACTGGGAAACCTGTGCCTGGTCAGAGGACAACTGGAGAGTCTGGGCCTGGTCAGAGGTCAACTGGGAAACCTGGGCTTGGTCAGAAGTCAACTGGGAAGCTTTGGCCTGGTCAGAGGTCAAATGCAGAACCTGGGCCTGGTCAGAGGTTTGGACTAGTCAGAGGTCAACTGGAGAGCCTGGGCCTGGTCAGAGTTCAACTGGAGAGCCTGGGACTAGTCAGAGGTCAACTGGAGAGTCTGGGCCTAGTCAGAGATCAACTGGGAAGCCTGGGACTAGTCAGATGTCAACTGGAGAGCCTGGGCCTAGTCAGAGGTCAACTGGAAAGCCTGGGCCTAGTCAGAGGTCAACTGGGAAGCCTTGGCCTGGTCAGAGGGCAACTGGAGAGCCTGGGACTAGTCAGAGGTCACTGCAGAGCCTGGGCCTGGTCAGAGGTCAGTTGCCAAACCTGGGCCTGGTTAGAGGTTAACTGGGAAGCCTGGGCTTGGTCAGAGGTCAACTGGGAAGCTATGGCCTGGTCAGAGGTCAAATGGAGTGCCTGGGCCTAGTCAGAGGTCAACTGGAGAGTCTGGGTCTAGTCAGAGGTCAATGGAGAGCCTGGGCCTAGTCAGAGGTCACTGGAGAGCCTTGGCCTGGTCAAAGGTCAACTGGGAAGCCTTGGCCTGGTCAAAGGTCAACTGGAGAGCCTGGGCCTAGTCAGAGGTCAACTGGGAAGCCTTGGCCTGGTCAGAGGGCAACTGGAGAGCCTGGGACTAGTCAGAGGTCACTGGAGAGCCTTGGCCTGGTCAAAGGTCAACTGGGAAGCCTTGGCTTGGTCAGAGGTCATCTGGAGAGCCTGGGCCTGGTCAGAGGTCAACTGGGAAACCTGGGCCTGGTCAGAGGGCAACTGGAGAGTCTGGGCCTGGTCAGAGGTCAACTGGGAAACCTGGGCTTGGTCAGAGGTCAACTGGGAAGCCTTGGCTTGGTCAGAGGTCAACTGGGAAGCTTTGGCCTGGTCAAAGGTCAACTGGAGAGCCTGGGCCTGGTCAGAGGTCAACTGGGAAGCTTTGGCCTGGTCAAAGGTCAACTGGAGAGCCTGGGCCTGGTCAGAGGTCAACTGGGAAGCTTTAGCCTGGTCAGAGGTCAAATGCAGAACCTGGGACTGGTCAGAGGACAACTGGGAAGCCTTGGCCTAGTCAGAGGTCAACTGGAGAGCCTGGGACTAGTCAGATATCAACTGGAGAGCCTGGGTCTAGTCAGAGGTCAATTGGAGAGTCTGGGCCTAGTCAGAGATGAACTGGGAAGCCTTGGCCTGGTCAGAGGTCAACTGGAGAGCCTAGGCATGGTCAGAGATCAACTGGAGAGCCTGGAACTAGTCAGATGTCAGCTGGAGAGCCTGGGTCTAGTCAGAGGTCAATTGGAGAGTCTGGGCCTAGTCAGAGATCAACTGGGAAGCCTTGGCCTGGTCAGAGGTCAACTGGAGAGCCTGGGCCTAGTCAGAGGTCAACTGGAGAGCTTGGGCCTGGTCAGAGGTCAACTGGAGAGCCTGTGTCTAGTCAGAGGTCAACTGGAGAGCCTGGGCCTGGTCAGAGGTCAACTGGAGAGCCTGGGCCTCGTCAGAAGTCAACTGGAGAGCCTGGGCCTAGTCGGAGGTCAACTGGAGAGCCTGGGATGGGTGTGAGGTCCACTGGGAAGCCTTGGCCCGGTCAGAGGTCAACTGGTTAGCCTTGGCCTGGTCAGAGGTCAACTGGAGAGCCTGGGTCTAGTCAGAGGTCAACTGGAGAGCCTGGGCCTAGTCAGAGGGCAACTGGAGAGCCTGGGGCTATTCAGAGGTCAACTGGAGAGCCTGGGCCTAGTCAGAGGTCAACTGGGAAACCTGGGCGTGGTCAGAGGTCAACTGGGAAGCCTTGGCCTAGTCAGAGGTCAACTGGAGAGCCTGGGCCTGGGCAGAGGTCAGCTGCCAAACCTGAGCCTGGTCAGAGGTCAACTGGGAAGCCTGGGCTTGGTCAGAGGTCGACTGGAGAGGTTGGGCCTAGTCAGAGGTCAACTGGAGAGCCTGGGCCTGGTCAGAGGTCCACTGGAGAGCCTGGGACTAGTCAGATGTCAACTGGAGAGCCTGGGCCTAGTCAGAGGTCAACTGGGAAGCCTTGGCCCAGTCAGAGGTCAACTAGGAAGCCTTGGCCTGGTCAGAGGGCAACCGGAGAGCCTGGGCCTGGTCAGAGGTCAACTGGAGAGCCTGGGACTAGTCAGAGGTCAACTGGAGATCCTGGGCTTGGTCAGAGGTCGACTGGAGAGGTTGGGCCTAGTCAGAGGTCAACTGGAGAGCCTGGGCCTGGTCAGAGGTCCACTGGAGAGCCTGGGACTAGTCAGATGTCAACTGGAAAGCCTGGGCCTAGTCAGAGGTCAACTGGGAAGCCTTGGCCCAGTCAGAGGTCAACTAGGAAGCCTTGGCCTGGTCCGAGGGCAACCGGAGAGCCTGGGCCTGGTCAGAGGTCAACTGGAGAGCCTGGGACTAGCCAGAGGTCAACTCGAGATCCTGGGCCTAGTCAGAGGTCAACTGGAGAGCCTGGGCTTGGTCAGAGGTCAGCTGCCAAACCTGAGCCTGGTCAGAGGTCAACTGGAGAGCCCGGGCGTAGTCAGAGGTCAGCTGGAGAGCCTGGGCCGAGTCAGAGGTCAACCCGAGAGCCTGGGCCTAGTCAGAGGTCAACTGGAGAGCCTGGGCCTGGTCAGAGGTCAGCTGGGAAGCTTTAGCCTGGTCAGAGGTCAAATGCAGAACCTGGGCCTGGTCAGAGGACAACTGGGAAGCCTTGGCCTAGTCAGAGGTCAACTGGAGAGCCTGGGCCTGGTCAGAGATCAGCTGGAGAGCCTGGGCCTAGTCAGAGGTCAACCCGAGAGCCTGGGCCTAGTCAGAGGTCAACTGGAGAGTCTGGGCCTAGTCAGAGGTTACTGGAGAGCCTGGGCCTAGTCAGAGGTCACTGGAGAGTCTGGGCCTAGTCAGAGGTCACTGGAGAGCCTGGGCCTAGTCAGAGGTCACTGGAGAGCCTGGGCCTGGTCAGAGGTCACTGGAGAGCCTGGGCCTAGTCAGAGGTCAACTGGAGAGTCTGGGCCTAGTCAGAGGTCACTGGAGAGCCTGGGCCTAGTCAGATGTCAACTGGAGAGTCTGGGCCTAGTCAGAGGTCACTGGAGAGCCTGGGCCAAGTCAGAGGTCACTGGAGAGCCTGGGCCTGGTCAGAGGTCAGCTGCCGAACCTGGGCCTGGTCAGAGGTCAACTGGGAAGCCTTGGCCTAGTCAGAGGTCAACTGGAGAGCCCGGGCCTGGTCAGAGGTCAACTGGAGAGTCTGGGCTTAGTCAGAGGTCACTGGAGAGCCTGGGCTTAGTCAGAGGTCACTGGAGAGCCTTGGCCTGGTCAAAGGTCAACTGGAAAGCCTTGGCCTGGTCAGAGATCAAATGGGAAGCCTTGGCTTGGTCAGAGGTCATCTGGAGAGCCTGGGCCTGGTCAGAGGTCAACTGGGAAACCTAGGCCTGGTCAGAGGGCAACTGGTGAGTCTGGGCCTGGTCAGAGGTCAACTGGGAAACCTGGGCTTGGTCAGAGGTCAACTGGGAAGCTTTGGCCTGGTCAGAGGTCAAATGCAGAACCTGGGCCTGGTCAGAGGTCAACTGGAAAGGCTTGGCCTAGTCAGAGGTCAACTGGAGAGTCTGGGCCTAGTCAGAGATCAACTGGGAAGCCTTGGCCTAGTCAGAGGTCAACTGGAGAGCCTGGGCCTGGTCAGAGGTTAATCGGGAAACCTGGGCCTGGTCAGAGGTCAACAGGGAAGCCTTGGCCTAGTCAGAGGTCAACTGGGAAACCTTGGCCTGGTCAGAGGTCAACTGCAGAACCTGGGCATGGTCAGGGGTCAACTGGAGAGCCTGGGCCTGGTCAGAGGGCAACCGGAGAGCCAGGGCCTGGTCAGAGGTCAACTGGAGAGCCTGGGATTGTCAGAGGTCAACTCGAGAGCAAGGGCCTAGTCAGAGGTCACTGGAGAGCCTGGGCCTAGTCAGAGGTCAACTGGAGAGTCTGGGCCTAGTCAGAGATCAACTGGGAAGCCTGGGACTAGTCAGATGTCAACTGGAGAGCCTGGGCCTAGTCAGAGGTCAACTGGAAAGCCTGGGCCTAGTCAGAGGTCAACTGGGAAGCCTTGGCCTGGTCAGAGGGCAACTGGAGAGCCTGGGACTAGTCAGAGGTCACTGCAGAGCCTGGGCCTGGTCAGAGGTCAGCTGCCAAACCTGGGCCTGGTTAGAGGTTAACTGGGAAGCCTGGGCTTGGTCAGGGGTCAACTGGGAAGCTATGGCCTGGTCAGAGGTCAACTGGAGTGCCTGGGCCTAGTTAGAGGTCAACTGGAGAGTCTGGGTCTAGTCAGAGGTCAATGCAGAGCCTGGGCCTAGTCAGAGGTCACTGGAGAGCCTTGGCCTGGTCAAAGTTCAACTGAGAAGCCTTGGCTTGGTCAGAGGTCATCTGGAAAGCCTGGGCCTGGTCAGAGGTCAACTGGGATACCTGGGCCTGGTCAGAGGGCAACTGGAGAGTCTAGGCCTGGTCAGAGGTCAACTGGGAAACCTGGGCTTGGTCAGAGGTCGACTGGGAAGCCTTGGCTTGGTCAGAGGTCAACTGGGAAGCTTTGGCCTGGTCAAAGGTCAACTGGAGAGCCTGGGCCTGGTCAGAGGTCAACTGGAGAGCCTGGGACTAGTCAGAGGTCAACTGGAGAGCCTGAGCCTAGTCAGTGGTCAACTGGAGAGCCTGGGCCTAGTCAGAGGTCAACTGGGAAGCCTTGGCCTGGTCAGAGGGCAACTGGAGAGCCTGGGACTAGTCAGAGGTCACTGGAGAGCCTTGGCCTGGTCAAAGGTCAACTGGGAAGCCTTGGCTTGGTCAGAGGTCATCTGGAGAGCCTGGGCCTGGTCAGAGGTCAATCGGGAAACCTGGGCCTGGTCAGAGGTCAACAGGGAAGCCTTGGCCTAGTCAGAGGTCAACTGGAGAGCCTGGGCCTAGTCAGATGTCAACTGGAGAGCCTGGGCCTAGTCAGAAGTCAACTGGAGAGCCTGGGCCTAGTCAGAGGTCAACTGGGAAACCTTGGCCTGGTCAGAGGTCAACTGCAGAACCTGGGCCTGGTCAGGGGTCAACTGGAGAGCTTGGGCCTGGTCAGAGGGCAACCGGAGAGCCAGGGCCTGGTCAGAGGTCAACTGGACAGCCTGGGATTGTCAGAGGTCAACCCGAGAGCAAGGGCCTAGTCAGAGGTCACTGGAGAGCCTGGGCCTAGTCAGATGTCAACTGGAGAGTCTGGGCCTAGTCAGAGGTCAACTGGGAAGCCTTGGCCTGGTCAGAGGGCAACTGGGAAGCCTTGGCCTAGTCAGAGGTCAACTGGAGAGCCTGGGCCTAGTCAGAGGTCAACTGGAGAGCTTGGACCTGGTCAGAGGTCAACTGGAGAGCCTGTGTCTAGTCAGAGGTCAACTGGAGAGCCTGGGCCTGGTCAGAGGTCAACTGGGAAACCTGGGCCTGGTCAGAGGGCAACTGGAGAGTCTGTGCCTGGTCAGAGGTCAACTGGGAAACCTGGGCTTGGTCAGAGGTCAACTGGGAAGCCTTGGCTTGGTCAGAGGTCAACTGGGAAGCTTTGGCCTGGTCAAAGGTCAACTGGAGAGCCTGGGCCTGGTCAGAGGTCAACTGGGAAGCTTTGGCCTGGTCAAAGGTCAACTGGAGAGCCTGGGCCTGGTCAGAGGTCAACTGGGAAGCTTTAGCCTGGTCAGAGGTCAAATGCAGAACCTGGGCCTGGTCAGAGGACAACTGGGAAGCCTTGGCCTAGTCAGAGGTCAACTAGAGAGCCTGGGCCTGGTCAGAGATCAACTGGAGAGCCTGGGACTAGTCAGATGTCAACTGGAGAGCCTGGGCCTAGTCAGAGGTCAATTGGAGAGTCTGGGCCTAGTCAGAGATCAACTGGGAAGCCTTGGCCTGGTCAGAGGTCAACTGGAGAGCCTGGGCCAGGTCAGAGGTCAATTGGGAAACCTGGGCCTGGTCAGAGGTCAACTGGGAAGCCTTGGCCTAGTCAGAGGTCAACTGGAGAGCCTGGGCCTAGTCAGAGGTCAACTGGAGAGCTTGGGCCTGGTCAGAGGTCAATTGGAGAGCCTGTGTCTAGTCAGAGGTCAACTGGAGAGCCTGGGCCTGGTCAGAGGTCAACTGGAGAGCCTGGGCATGGTCAGAGATCAACTGGAGAGCCTGGAACTAGTCAGATGTCAACTGGAGAGCCTGGGTCTAGTCAGAGGTCAATTGGAGAGTCTGGGCCTAGTCAGAGATCAACTGGGAAGCCTTGGCCTGGTCAGAGGTCAACTGGAGAGCCTGGGCCAGGTCAGAGGTCAATTGGGAAACCTGGGCCTGGTCAGAGGTCAACTTGGAAGCCTTGGCATAGTCAGAGGTCAACTGGAGAGCCTGGGCCTGGTCAGAGGTCAATCGGGAAACCTGGGCCTGGTCAGAGGTCAACTGGGATGCCTTGGCCTAGTCAGAGGTCAACTGGAGAGCCTGGGCCTAGTCAGAGGTCAATTGAGAGCCTGGGCCTGGTCAGAGGTCAACTGGAGAGCTTGGGCCTGGTCAGAGGTCAACTGGAGAGCCTGTGTCTAGTCAGAGGTCAACTGGAGAGCCTGGGCCTGGTCAGAGGTCATCTGGAGAGCCTGGGCCTAGTCAGAGGTCAATTGGAGAGTCTGGGCCTAGTCAGAGGTCAACTGGGAAGCCTTGGCCTGGTCAGAGGTCAATTGGAGAACCTGGGATGGGTGTGAGGTCCACTGGGAAGCCTTGGCCCGGTCAGAGGTCAACTGGTTAGCCTTGGCCTGGTCAGAGGTCAACTGGAGAGCCTGGGACTAGTCAGAGGTCAACTCGAGAGCCTGGGCCTAGTCAGAGGGCATCTGGAGAGCCTGGGACTATTCAGAGGTCAACTGGAGAGCCTGGGCCTAGTCAGAGGTCAACTGGGAAGCCTTAGCCTGATCAGAGGGCAACTGGAGAGCCTGGGACTAGTCAGAGGTCAACTGGAGAGCCTGGGCCTGGTCAGAGGTCAATTGGGAAACCTGGGCGTGGTCAGAGGTCAACTGGGAAGCCTTGGCCTAGTCAGAGGTCAACTGGAGAGCCTGGGCCTAGTCAGAGGTCAGCTGGAGAGCTTGGACCTGGTCAGAGGTCAACTGGAGAGCCTGTGTCTAGTCAGAGGTCAACTGGAGAGCCTGGGTCTGGTCAGAGGTCAACCCGAGAGCCTGGGCCTAGTCAGAGGTCAACTGGAGAGCCTGGGCCTGGTCAGAGGTCAGCTGGGAAGCTTTAGCCTGGTCAGAGGTCAAATGCAGAACCTGGGCCTGGTCAGAGGACAACTGGGAAGCCTTGGCCTAGTCAGAGGTCAACTGGAGAGCCTGGGCCTGGTCAGAGATCAGCTGGAGAGCCTGGGCCTAGTCAGAGGTCAACCCGAGAGCCTGGGCCTAGTCAGAGGTCAACTGGAGAGTCTGGGCCTAGTCAGAGGTCACTGGAGAGCCTGGGCCTAGTCAGAGGTCACTGGAGAGTCTGGGCCTAGTCAGAGGTCATTGGAGAGCCTGGGCCTAGTCAGAGGTCACTGGAGAGCCTGGGCCTAGTCAGAGGTCACTGGAGAGCCTGGGCCTAGTCAGAGGTCAACTGGAGAGTCTGGGCCTAGTCAGAGGTCACTGGAGAGCCTGGGCCTAGTCAGATGTCAACTGGAGAGTCTGGGCCTAGTCAGAGGTAACTGGAGAGCCTGGGCCAAGTCAGAGGTCACTGGAGAGCCTGGGCCTGGTCAGAGGTCAGCTGCCGAACCTGGGCCTGGTCAGAGGTCAACTGGGAAGCCTTGGCCTAGTCAGAGGTCAACTGGAGAGTTTGGGCCTAGTCAGAGGTCACTGGAGAGCCTGGGCCTAGTCAGATGTCACTGGAGAGCCTTGGCCTGGTCAAAGGTCAACTGGAAAGCCTTGGCCTGGTCAGAGATCAAATGGGAAGCCTTGGCTTGGTCAGAAATCATCTGGCGAGCCTGGGCCTGGTCAGAGGTCAACTGGGAAACCTAGGCCTGGTCAGAGGGCAACTGGAGAGTCTGGGCCTGGTCAGAGGTCAACTGGGAAACCTGGGCCTGGTCAGAGGGCAACTGGAGAGTCTGGGCCTGGTCAGAGGTCAACTGGGAAGCCTTGGCCTAGTCAGAGGTCAACTGGAGAGCCTGGGCCTGGTCAGAGGTCAATCGGGAAACCTGGGCCTGGTCAGAGGTCAACATGGAAGCCTTGGCCTAGTCAGAGGTCAACTGGAGAGCCTGGGCCTAGTCAGATGTCAACTGGTGAGCCTGGGCCTAGTCAGAGGTCAACTGGAGATCCTGGGCCTAGTCAGAGGTCAACTGGGAAACCTTGGCCTGGTCAGAGGTCAACTGCAGAACCTGGGACTAATCAGATATCAACTTGAGTGCCTGGGTCTAGTCAGAGGTCAATTGGAGAGTCTGGACCTAGTCAGAGGTCACTGGAGAGCCTGGGCCTAGTCAGAGGTCACTGGAGAGCCTGGGCCTAGTCAGAGGTCACTGGAGAGCCTGGGCCTGGTCAGAGGTCAGCTGCCGAACCTGGGACTGGTCAGAGGTCAACTGGGAAGCCTTGGCCTAGTCAGAGGTCAACTGGAGAGCCTGGGCCTAGTCAGAAGTCAACTGGAGAGTCTGGGCCTAGTCAGAGGTCACTGGAGAGTCTGGGCTTAGTCAGAGGTCACTGGAGAGCCTTGGCCTGGTCAAACGTCAACTGGGAAGCCTTGGCCTGGTCAGAGATCAAATGGGAAGCCTTGGCTTGGTCAGAGATCATCTGGAGAGCCTGGGCCTGGTCAAAGGTCAACTGGTGAGCCTGGGCCTGGTCAGAGGTCAACTGGAGAGCCTGGGACTAGTCAGAGGTCAACTGGAGAGCCTGAGCCTAGTCAGTGGTCAACTGGAGAGCCTGGGCCTAGTCAGAGGTCAACAGGGAAGCCTTGGCCTGGTCAGAGGGCAACTGGAGAGCCTGGGACTAGTCAGAGGTCACTGGAGAGCCTTGGCCTGGTCAGAGGTCATCTAGAGAGCCTGGGCCTGGTCAAAGGTCAACTGGAGAGCCTTGGCCTGTTCAGAGGTCAAATGCAGAACCCGGGCCTGGTCAGTGGACAACTGGGAAGCCTTGGCCTAGTCAGAGGTCAACTCGAGAGCTTGGGCCTGGTCAGAGATCAACTGGAGAGCCTGGGACTAGTCAGATGTCAACTGGAGAGCCTGGGCCTAGTCAGAGGTCAATTGGAGAGTCTGGGCCTAGTCAGAGATCAACTGGGAAGCCTTGGCCTGGTCAGAGGTCAACTGGAGAGCCTAGGCATGGTCAGAAATCAACTGGAGAGCCTGTGTCTAGTCAGAGGTCAACTGGAGAGCCTGGGCCTGGTCAGAGGTCAATTGGGAAACCTGGGCCTGGTCAGAGGTCAACTGGGAAGCCTTGGCCTAGTCAGAGGTCAACTGGAGAGCCTGGGCCTAGTCAGAGGTCAACTGGAGAGCTTGGGCCTGGTCAGAGGTCAACGGGAGAGCCTGTGTCTAGTCAGAGGTCAACTGGAGAGCCTGGGCCTGGTCAGAGGTCAACTGGAGTGCCTGGGCCGCGTCAGAAGTCAACTGGAGAGCCTGGGCCGAGTCAGAGGTCAATTGGAGAGCCTGGGATGGGTGTGCGGTCCACTGGGAAGCATTGGCCTGGTCAGAGGTCAACTGGGAAGCCTTGGCCTGGTCAGAGGTCAACTGGAGAGCCTGGGACTAGTCAGAGGGCAAGTGGAGAGCCTGGGACTAGTCAGATGTCAACTGGAGTGCCTGAGCCTAGTCAGAGGTCACTGGAGAGCCTGGGACTAGTCAGAGGTCACTGGGAAGCCTTGGCCTGGTCAGAGGGCAACTGGAGAAAAAGAGTGGGAGAGCGATAGTGATAGGGGATTCAATTGTGAGGGGAATAGATAGGCGTTTCTGCGGCCGCAACCGAGACTCCAGGATGGTATGTTGCCTCCCTGGTGCAAGGGTCAAGGATGTCTCGGAGCGGGTGCAGGACATTCTGAAATGGGAGGGAGAACAGCCAGTTGTCGTGGTGCACATTGGTACCAACGACATAGGCAAAAAAAGGGATGAGGTCCTACGAAACGAATTTAAGGAGCTAGGAGCTAAATTAAAAAGTAGGACCTCAAAAGTAGTAATCTCGGGATTGCTACCAGTGCCACGTGATAGTCAGAGTAGGAATCGCAGGATAGCGCAGATGAATACGTGGCTTGAGCAGTGGTGCAGCAGGGAGGGATTCAAATTCCTGGGGCATTGGGACCGGTTCTGGGGGAGGTGGGACCAGTACAAACCGGACGGTCTGCACCTGGGCAGGACTGGAACCAATGTCCTCGGGGGAGTGTTTGCTAGTGCTGTTGGGGAGGATTTAAACTAATATGGCAGGGGGATGGGAACCAATGCAGGGAGACAGAGGGAAACAAAAAGGAGCCAAAAGCAAAAGACAGAAAGGAGATGAGGAAAAGTGTAGGGCAGAGAAACCCAAGGCAAAGAACAAAAAGGGCCACTGTACAGCAAAATTCTAAAAGGACAAAGGGTGTTAATAAAACAAGCCTGAAGGCTTTGTGTCTTAATGCAAGGAGTATCCGCAATAAGGTGGATGAATTAATTGTGCAAATAGATGTTAACAAATATGATGTGATTGGGATTACGGAGACGTGGCTCCAGGATGATCAGGGCTGGGAACTCAACATTCAGGGGTATTCAACATTCAGGAAGGATAGAATAAAAGGAAAAGGAGGTGGGGTAGCATTGCTGGTTAAAGAGGAGATTAATGCAATAGTTAGGAAAGACATTAGCTTGGATGATGTGGAATCTATATGGGTAGAGCTGCAGAACACCAAAGGGCAAAAAACGTTAGTAGGAGTTGTGTACAGACCTCCAAACAGTAATAGGGATGTTGGGGAGGGCATCAAACAGGAAATTAGGGGTGCATGCAATAAAGGTGTAGCAGTTATAATGGGTGACTTTAATATGCACATAGATTGGGCTAGCCAAACTGGAAGCAATACGGTGGAGGAGGATTTCCTGGAGTGCATAAGGGATGGTTTTCTAGACCAATATGTTGAGGAACCAACTAGGGGGGAGGCCATCTTAGACTGGGTGTTGTGTAATGAGAGAGGATTAATTAGCAATCTCATTGTGCGAGGCCCCTTGGGGAAGAGTGACCATAATATGGTGGAATTCTGCATTAGGATGGAGAATGAAACAGTAAATTCAGAGACCATGGTCCAGAACTTAAAGAAGGGTAACTTTGAAGGTATGAGGCGAGAATTGGCTAGGATAGATTGGCGAATGATACTTAGGGGGTTGACTGTGGATGGGCAATGGCAGACATTTAGAGACCGCATGGATGAAGTACAACAATTGTACATTCCTGTCTGGCGTAAAAATAAAAAGGGGAAGGTGGCTCAACCGTGGCTATCTAGGGAAATCAGGGATAGTATTAAAGCCAAGGAAGTGGCATACAAATTGGCCAGAAATAGCAGCGAACCTGGGGACTGGGAGAAATTTAGAACTCAGCAGAGGAGGACAAAGGGTTTGATTAGGACAGGGAAAATGGAGTACGAGAAGAAGCTTGCAGGGAACATTAAGGCGGATTGCAAAAGTTTCTATAGGTATGTAAAGAGAAAAAGGTTGGTGAAGACAAACATAGGTCCCCTGCAGTCAGAATCAGGGGAAGTCATAACGGGGAACAAAGAAATGGCGGATCAATTGAACAAGTACTTTGGTTCGGTATTCACTAAGGAGGATACAAACAACCTTCCGGATATAAAAGGGGTCAGAGGGTCTAGTAAGGAAGAGGAACTGAGGGAAATCTTTATTAGTCGGGAAATTGTGTTGGGGAAATTGATGGGATTGAAGGCAGATAAATCCCCAGGGCCTGATGGCCTGCATCCTAGAGTACTTAAGGAGGTGGCCTTGGAAATAGCGGATGCATTGACAGTCATTTTCCAACATTCCATTGACTCTGGATCAGTTCCTATGGAGTGGAGGGTAGCCAATGTAACCCCACTTTTTAAAAAAGGAGGGAGAGAGAAAACAGGGAATTATAGACCGGTCAGCCTGACCTCAGTAGTGGGTAAAATGATGGAATCAATTATTAAGGATGTCATAGCAGTGCATCTGGAAAATGGTGACATGATAGGTCCAAGTCAGCATGGATTTGTGAAAGGGAAATCATGCTTGACAAATCTTCTGGAATTTTTTGAGGATGTTTCCAGTAAAGTGGACAAAGGAGAACCAGTTGATGTGGTATATTTGGACTTTCAGAAGGCTTTCGACAAGGTCCCACACAAGAGATTAATGTGCAAAGTTAAAGCACATGGGATTGGGGGTAGTGTGCTGACGTGGATTGAGAACTGGTTGTCAGACAGGAAGCAAAGAGTAGGAGTAAACGGGTACTTTTCAGAATGGCAGGCAGTGACTAGTGGAGTGCCGCAAGGTTCTGTGCTGGGGCCCCAGCTGTTTACATTGTACATTAATGATTTAGACGAGGGGATTAAATGCAGTATCTCCAAATTTGCGGATGATACTAAGTTGGGTGGCAGTGTGAGCTGCGAGGAGGATGCTATTAGGCTGCAGAGTGACTTGGATAGGTTAGGTGAGTGGGCAAATGCATGGCAGATGAAGTATAATGTGGATAAATGTGAGGTTATCCACTTTGGTGGTAAAAACAGAGAGACAGACTATTATCTGAATGGTGACAGATTAGGAAAAGGGAAGGTGCAACGAGACCTGGGTGTCATGGTACATCAGTCATTGAAGGTTGGCATGCAGGTACAGCAGGCGGTTAAGAAAGCAAATGGCATGTTGGCCTTCATAGCGAGGGGATTTGAATACAGGGGCAGGGAGGTGTTGCTACAGTTGTACAGGGCCTTGGTGAGGCCACACCTGGAGTATTGTGTACAGTTTTGGTCTCCTAACTTGAGGAAGGACATTCTTGCTATTGAGGGAGTGCAGCGAAGGTTCACCAGACTGATTCCCGGGATGGCGGGACTGACCTATCAAGAAAGATTGGATCAATTGGGCTTGTATTCACTGGAGTTCAGAAGAATGAGAGGGGACCTCATAGAAACGTTTAAAATTCTGACGGGTTTAGACAGGTTAGATGCAGAAAGAATGTTCCCAATGTTGGGGAAGTCCAGAACCAGGGGTCACAGTCTGAGGATAAGGGGTAAGCCATTTAGGACCGAGATGAGGAGAAACTTCTTCACCCAGAGAGTGGTGAACCTGTGGAATTCTCTACCACAGAAAGTAGTTGAGGCCAATTCACTAAATATATTCAAAAGGGAGTTAGATGAAGTCCTTACTACTCGGGGGATCAAGGGTTATGGCGAGAAAGCAGGAAGGGGGTACTGAAGTTTCATGTTCAGCCATGAACTCATTGAATGGCGGTGCAGGCTAGAAGGGCTGAATGGCCTGCTCCTGCACCTATTTTCTATGTTTCTATGTTTCTATGGAGAGCCTGGGACTAGTCAGAGGGCAAGTGGAGAGCCTGGGCCTGGTCAGAGGTCAACTGGAAAACCTTGGCCTGGTCAGAGGGCAAGTGGAGAGCCTGGGCCTAGTCAGAGGTCAACTGGAGAGCCTGGGCCTGGTCAGAGGTCAACTGGAGAGCCTGGGCCTGGTCAGAGGTCAACTGGGAAACCTGGGCCTGGTCAGAGGTCAACTGCAGAACCTGGGCCTGGTCAGAGGTCGATTGGAGAGCCTGGGCCTGGTCAGAGGTCACTGTAGAGCCTGGGCCTAGTCAGAGGTCACTGGAGAGCCTGGGCCAAGTCAGAGGTCACTGGAGAGCCTTGGCCTGGTCAGAGGTCAACTGGGAAGCCTGGACCTTGTCAGAGGTCAACTGGAAAGTTTGGCCTGGTCAGAGGGCAAGTGGAGAGCCTGGGCCTGGTCAGAGGTCAACTGGAGAGCCTGGGCCTGGTCAGAGGTCAACTGGAGAGCCTGTGCCTGGTCAGAGGTCAACTGGGAAACCTGGGCCTGGTCAGAGGTCAACTGCAGAACCTGGGCCTGGTCAGAGGTCGACTGGAGAGCCTGGGCCTGGTCAGAGGTCACCTGGGAAGCCTTGGCCTGGTCAGAGGTCAACTAGGAAGCCATGGCTTGGTCAGAGGGCAACTGGAGAACCTGGGCCTGGTCAGAGGTCAATTGGGAAACCTGGACTTGGTCAGAGGTCAACTGGGAAGCTTTGGCCTGGTCAGAGGTCAAATGCCAAACCTGGGCCTGGTCAGAGGTCAACTGGGAAGCCTTGGCCTAGTCAGAGGTCAACTGCAGAACCTGGGCCTGGTCAGAGATCAACTGGGAACCCTGGGCCTGGTCAGAGGTCAACTGGAAAGCCTGGGCCCAGTCAGAGGTCAACTGGAGAGCCTGGGCCTGGTCAGAGGTCAACTGGAGAGCCTGGGCCTAGTCAGAGGTCAACTGGGAAGCCTGGGCCCAGTCAGAGGTCAACTGGAGAGCCTGGGCCTGGTCAGAGGTCAACTAGAGAGCCTGGGACTAGTCAGAGGTCAACTGGAGAGCCTGGGCCTGGTCAGAGGTCAACTGGGAAGCCTGGGCCTGGTCAGAGGTCAACTAGAGAGCCTGGAACTAGTCAGAGGTCAACTGCGGAACCTGGGCCTGGTCAGAGGTCACCTGGGAAGCCTTGGCCTGGTCAGAGGTCAACTAGGAAGCCATGGCTTGGTCAGAGGGCAACTGGAGAACCTGGGCCTGGTCAGAGGTCAATTTGGAAACCTGGACTTGGTCAGAGGTCAACTGGGAAGCTTTGGCCTGTTCAGAGGTCAAATGCCAAACCTGGGCCTGGTCAGAGGTCAACTGGGAAGCCTTGGCCTAGTCAGAGGTTAACTGCAGAACCTGGGCCTGGTCAGAGATCAACTGGGAACCCTGGGCCTGGTCAGAGGTCAACTGGAGAGCCTGGGCCTGGTCAGAGGTCAACTGGAGAGCCTGGGCCTAGTCAGAGGTCAACTGGGAAGCCTGGGCCCAGTCAGAGGTCAACTGGAGAGCCTGGGCCTGGTCAGAGATCAACTGGAGAGCCTGGGACTAGTCAGAGATCAACTGGGAAGCCTTGGCCTGGTCAGAGGTCAACTGGAGAGCCTAGGCATGGTCAGAAATCAACTGGAGAGCCTGTGTCTAGTCAGAGGTCAACTGGAGAGCCTGGGCCTGGTCAGAGGTCAATTGGGAAACCTGGGCCTGGTCAGAGGTCAACTGGGAAGCCTTGGCCTAGTCAGAGGTCAACTGGAGATCCTGGGCCTAGTCAGAGGTCAACTGGGAAACCTTGGCCTGGTCAGAGGTCAACTGCAGAACCTGGGACTAATCAGATATCAACTTGAGTGCCTGGGTCTAGTCAGAGGTCAACTGGAGAGTCTGGACCTAGTCAGAGGTCACTGGAGAGCCTGGGCCTGGTCAGAGGTCAGCTGCCGAACCTGGGACTGGTCAGAGGTCAACTGGGAAGCCTTGGCCTAGTCAGAGGTCAACTGGAGAGCCTGGGCCTAGTCAGAAGTCAACTGGAGAGTCTGGGCCTAGTCAGAGGTCACTGGAGAGTCTGGGCTTAGTCAGAGGTCACTGGATAGCCTTGGCCTGGTCAAACGTCAACTGGGAAGCCTTGGCCTGGTCAGAGATCAAATGGGAAGCCTTGTCTTGGTCAGAGATCATCTGGAGAGCCTGGGCCTGGTCAAAGGTCAACTGGTGAGCCTGGGCCTGGTCAGAGGTCAACTGGAGAGCCTGGGACTAGTCAGAGGTCAACTGGAGAGCCTGAGCCTAGTCAGTGGTCAACTGGAGAGCCTGGGCCTAGTCAGAGGTCAACAGGGAAGCCTTGGCCTGGTCAGAGGGCAACTGGAGAGCCTGGGACTAGTCAGAGGTCACTGGAGAGCCTTGGCCTGGTCAGAGGTCATCTAGAGAGCCTGGGCCTGGTCAAAGGTCAACTGGAGAGCCTTGGCCTGGTCAGAGGTCAAATGCAGAACCCGGGCCTGGTCAGAGGACAACTGGGAAGCCTTGGCCTAGTCAGAGGTCAACTCGAGAGCCTGGGCCTGGTCAGAGATCAACTGGAGAGCCTGGGACTAGTCAGATGTCAACTGGAGAGCCTGGGCCTAGTCAGAGGTCAATTGGAGAGCCTGGGCCTGGTCAGAGGTCAATTGGGAAACCTGGGCCTGGTCAGAGGTCAACTGGGAAGCCTTGGCCTAGTCAGAGGTCAACTGGAGAGCCTGGGCCTAGTCAGAGGTCAACTGGAGAGCTTGGGCCTGGTCAGAGGTCAACGGGAGAGCCTGTGTCTAGTCAGAGGTCAACTGGAGAGCCTGGGCCTGGTCAGAGGTCAACTGGAGTGCCTGGGCCGCGTCAGAAGTCAACTGGAGAGCCTGGGCCGAGTCAGAGGTCAATTGGAGAGCCTGGGATGGGTGTGCGGTCCACTGGGAAGCCTTGGCCTGGTTAGAGGTCAACTGGGAAGCCTTGGCCTGGTCAGAGGTCAACTGGAGAGCCTGGGACTAGTCAGAGGGCAAGTGGAGAGCCTGGGACTAGTCAGATGTCAACTGGAGTGCCTGAGCCTAGTCAGAGGTCACTGGAGAGCCTGGGACTAGTCAGAGGTCACTGGGAAGCCTTGGCCTGGTCAGAGGGCAACTGGAGAGCCTGGGACTAGTCAGAGGGCAAGTGGAGAGCCTGGGCCTGGTCAGAGGTCAACTGGAAAACCTTGGCCTGGTCAGAGGGCAAGTGGAGAGCCTGGGCCTAGTCAGAGGTCAACTGGAGAGCCTGGGCCTGGTCAGAGGTCAACTGGAGAGCCTGGGCCTGGTCAGAGGTCAACTGGGAAACCTGGGCCTGGTCAGAGGTCAACTGCAGAACCTGGGCCTGGTCAGAGGTCGATTGGAGAGCCTGGGCCTGGTCAGAGGTCACTGTAGAGCCTGGGCCTAGTCAGAGGTCACTGGAGAGCCTGGGCCAAGTCAGAGGTCACTGGAGAGCCTTGGCCTGGTCAGAGGTCAACTGGGAAGCCTGGACCTTGTCAGAGGTCAACTGGAAAGTTTGGCCTGGTCAGAGGGCAAGTGGAGAGCCTGGGCCTGGTCAGAGGTCAACTGGAGAGCCTGGGCCTGGTCAGAGGTCAACTGGAGAGCCTGTGCCTGGTCAGAGGTCAACTGGGAAACCTGGGCCTGGTCAGAGGTCAACTGCAGAACCTGGGCCTGGTCAGAGGTCGACTGGAGAGCCTGGGCCTGGTCAGAGGTCAACTTGAGAGCCTGGGCCTGGTCAGAGGTCAACTGGAGAGCCTGGGCCTGATCAGAGGTCAACTGCAGAACCTGGGCCTGGTCAGAGATCACCTGGGAAGCCTTGGCCTGGTCAGAGGTCAACTAGGAAGCCATGGCTTGGTCAGAGGGCAACTGGAGAACCTGGGCCTGGTCAGAGGTCAATTGGGAAACCTGGACTTGGTCAGAGGTCAACTGGGAAGCTTTGGCCTGGTCAGAGGTCAAATGCCAAACCTGGGCCTGGTCAGAGGTCAACTGGGAAGCCTTGGCCTAGTCAGAGGTCAACTGCAGAACCTGGGCCTGGTCAGAGATCAACTGGGAACCCTGGGCCTGGTCAGAGGTCAACTGGAAAGCCTGGGCCCAGTCAGAGGTCAACTGGAGAGCCTGGGCCTGGTCAGAGGTCAACTGGAGAGCCTGGGCCTAGTCAGAGGTCAACTGGGAAGCCTGGGCCCAGTCAGAGGTCAACTGGAGAGCCTGGGCCTGGTCAGAGGTCAACTAGAGAGCCTGGGACTAGTCAGAGGTCAACTGGGAAGCCTGGGCCTGGTCAGAGGTCAACTAGAGAGCCTGGGACTAGTCAGAGGTCAACTGCGGAACCTGGGCCTGGTCAGAGGTCACCTGGGAAGCCTTGGCCTGGTCAGAGGTCAACTAGGAAGCCATGGCTTGGTCAGAGGGCAACTGGAGAACCTGGGCCTGGTCAGAGGTCAATTGGGAAACCTGGACTTGGTCAGAGGTCAACTGGGAAGCTTTGGCCTGTTCAGAGGTCAAATGCCAAACCTGGGCCTGGTCAGAGGTCAACTGGGAAGCCTTGGCCTAGTCAGAGGTTAACTGCAGAACCTGGGCCTGGTCAGAGATCAACTGGGAACCCTGGGCCTGGTCAGAGGTCAACTGGAGAGCCTGGGCCTGGTCAGAGGTCAACTGGAGAGCCTGGGCCTAGTCAGAGGTCAACTGGGAAGCCTGGGCCCAGTCAGAGGTCAACTGGAGAGCCTGGGCCTGGTCAGAGGTCAACTAGAGAGTCTGGGACTAGTCAGAGGTCAACTGGAGAGCCTGGGCCTGGTCAGAGGTCAACTGGGAAGCCTGGGCCTGGTCAGAGGTCAACTAGAGAGCCTGGGACGAGTCAGAGGTCAACTGGAGAGCCTGGGCCTGGTCAGAGGTCAACTGGGAAGCCTTGGCCTCGTCAGAGGAGGCATATGAACATAAGAATTAGGAGCGAGACAGGCCACTCAGCCCCTCGAGCCTGCTCCGCCATTCAATAAGACCTTCGCTGATCGAAGACCTCAACGCCACTTTCCTGCCCGATCCCCATATCCCTCGATACCCTTAATATCCAGAAAACGATCGACCTCTGCCTTGAATATACTCAACGACTGAGCCTCCACAGCCCTCTGGGGCAGAAAATTCCAAAGATTCACCACCCTCTGAGTGAAGAAATTCTTCTTCATCTCAGTCCTAAATGGCCGACCTCTTATTTGAGACTGTGTGACCCCTGGTTCTAGACTCCCCAGCCCGGGGGGAAACACCCTCCCTGCATCTACCCCGTCAAGCCCTGTTAGAATTGTGTCTGTTTCAGTGAGATCCCCTCTCATTCTTCTAAACTCTCGAGAATATCGGCCTGCTCTGTTCAATTTCGCCTCATAGGACAATCCCCCGATCCCAGGAATAAGTCTGGTGAACCTTCGCTGCACTCCCTCTATGGAGTACTGCGTACAGTTTTGGTTTCCGTGTTTACGAAAGGATAGACTTGCTTTGGAGACAGTTCAGAGAAGGTTCACTCGGTTGATTCCGGAGATGAGGGGGTTGACTTATGAGGAAAGGTTGAGGAGGTTGGGCCTCTACTCATTGGAGTTCAGAAGAATGAGAGGTGATCTTATCGAAACGTATCAGATTATGAGGGGGGCTCGACAAGGTGGATGCAGAGAGGATGTTCCCACTGATGGGGGAGACTAGAACTAGGGGGCATGGTCTTAGAATAAGGGGCCACCCATTTAAAACTGAGATGAGGAGGAATTTCTTCTCTCAGAGGTTTGTAAAGACCAAAAGCCGGGTCAAAGAGGTCGGTTTTAAAGAGCGTCTCGAAGGAGGAGAGAGAGGTCGAGAGGCGGAGAGGTTTAGGGAGGGAGTTCCAGAGCTTGGGGCCCAGGCAACAGAAGGCACGGCCACCGATGGTAGAGCGATTAGAATCAGGGATGGTCAGGAGGACAGAGTTAGAGGAGTGCAGACATCTCGGGGGGTTGTCGGGCTGGAGGCGGTTACAGAGATAGGGAGGGGTGTAGGGGCTGTAGGAGGTTACAGAGATAGGGAGGGGTGTAGGGGCTGGAGGAGGTTACAGAGACAGGGAGGGGTGCAGGGGCTGGAGGGGAGGAGGTTACAGAGATAGGGAGGGGTGTAGAGGCTGGATGAGGTTACAGAGATAGGGAGGGGTGTAGGGGCTGGAGGAGGTTACGGAGATAGGGAGGGGTATCGGGGCTGAGGGGTTACAGAGATAGGGAGGGGTGTAGGGGCTGGAGGAGGTTACAGAGATAGGGAGGGGGTGTAGGGGCTGGAGGAGGTTACAGAGATAGGGAGGGGTGTAGGGGCTGGAGGAGGTTACAAAGATAGGGAGGGGTGTAGAGGCTGGATGAGGTTACAGAGATAGGGAGGGGTGTAGGGGCTGGAGGAGGTTACGGAGATAGGGAGGGGTATAGGGGCTGAGGGGTTACAGAGATAGGGAGGGGTGTAGGGGCTGGAGGAGGTTACAGAGATAGGGAGGGGTGTAGGGGCTGGAGGAGGTTACAGAGATAGGGAGGGGTGTAGGGGCTGGAGGAGGTTACAAAGATAGGGAGGGGTGTAGGGGCTGGAGGAGATTACAGAGATAGGGAGGGGTGTAGGGGCTGGAGGTGGTTACAGAGATAGGGAGGGTTTTAGGGGCTGAGGGGCTACAGAGATAGGGAGGGATGTAGGGTCTGGAGGAAGTTAGAGAGATAGGGAGGGGTGTAGGGGCTGAGGGATTACAGAGATAGGGAGGGATGTAGGGTCCGGAGGAAGTTAGAGAGATAGGGAGGGGTGTACGGGCTGGAGGAGATTACAGCGATAGGGAGGGGGTGAGGGGCCATGGAGGGATTTGTAAACACGGATGAGAATTTTGAAATCGAGGCGTTGCTTAACCGGGGGTTAGGCGGTCGAGGACACGGGTCAGTGAGCACAGGGGGTGATGGGTGAGTGGGACTCGGTGCGAGTTAGGACACGGGGGCAGTGAGCACAGGGGGTGATGGGTGAGTGGGACTCGGTGCGAGTTAGGACACGGGGGCAGTGAGCACAGCGGGTGATGGGTGAGCGGGACTCGGTGCGAGTTAGGACACGGGGGCAGTGAGCACAGGGGGTGATGGGTAGTGGGACTCGGTGCGAGTTAGGACACGGGGGCAGTGAGCACAGGGGGTGATGGGTGAGTGGGACTCGGTGCGAGTTAGGACACGGGGGCAGTGAGCACAGGGGGTGATGGGTGAGCGGGACTCGGTGTGAGTTAGGACATGGGGTCAGTGAGCACAGGGGGTGATGGGTGAGTGGGACTCGGTGTGAGTTAGGACACGGGGGCAGTGAGCACAGGGGGTGATGGGTGAGCGGGACTCGGTGCGAGTTAGGACACGGGGTCAGTGAGCACAGGGGGTGATGGGTGAGTGGGACTCGGTGTGAGTTAGGACACGGGGTCAGTGAGCACAGGGGGTGATGGGTGAGTGGGACTCGGTGCGAGTTAGGACACGGGGTCAGTGAGCACAGGGGGTGATGGGTGAGTGGGACTCGGTGTGAGTTAGGACACGGGGGCAGTGAGCACAGGGGGTGATGGGTGAGTGGGACTCGGTGTGAGTTAGGACACGGGGTCAGTGAGCACAGGGGGTGATGGGTGAGTGGGACTGGGTGTGAGTTAGGACACGGGGCAGTGAGCACAGGGGGTGATGGGTGAGCGGGACTGGGTGTGAGTTAGGACACGGGGGCAGTGAGCACAGGGGGTGATGGGTGAGCGGGACTCGGTGTGAGTTAGGACACGGGGCAACGAGCACAGGGGGTGATGGGTGAGTGGGACTCGGTGCGAGTTAGGACACGGGGGCAGCGAGCACAGGGGGTGATGGGTGAGCGGGACTGGGTGTGAGTTAGGACACGGGTCAGCGAGCACAGGGGGTGATGGGTGAGTGGGACTAGGTGTGAGTTACGACACAGGGCAGCGAGCACCGGGGGTGATGGGTGAGTGGGACTCGGTGCGAGTTAGGACACGGGGGCAGTGAGCACAGGGGGTGATGGGTGAGCGGGACTCGGTGTGAGTTACGACACGGGGCAGCGAGCACAGGGGGTGATGGGTGAGTGGGACTCGGTGCGAGTTAGGACACAGGGCAGTGAGCACAGGGGGTGATGGGTGAGCGGGACTCGGTGCGAGTTAGGACACGGGGTCAGTGAGCACAGGGGGTGATGGGTGAGTGGGACTCGGTGCGAGTTAGGACACGGGGTCAGCGAGCACAGGGGGTGATGGGTGAGTGGGACTCGGTGTGAGTTAGGACACGGGGGCAGTGAGCACAGGGGGTGATGGGTGAGCGGGACTCGGTGCGAGTTAGGACACGGGGCAGCGAGCACAGGGGGTGATGGGTGAGCGGGACTCGGTGCGAGTTAGGACACGGGGGCAGTGAGCACAGGGGGTGATGGGTGAGTGGGACTCGGTGTGAGCTAGGACACGGGTCAGTGAGCACAGGGGGTGATGAGTGAGCGGGACTCGGTGCGAGTTAGGACACAGGTCAGTGAGCACAGCGGGTGATGGGTGAGTGGGACTCGGTGCGAGTTAGGACACGGGGTCAGCGAGCACAGGGGGTGATGGGTGAGTGGGACTCGGTGTGAGTTAGGACACAGGTCAGTGAGCACAGGGGGTGATGGGTGAGCGGGACTGGTTGCGAGTTAGGACACAGGTCAGTGAGCACAGGGGGTGATGGGTGAGTGGGACTGGGTGCGAGTTAGGACACGGGGTCAGTGAGCACAGGGGGTGATGTGTGAGCGGGACTCGGTGCGAGTTAGGACACGGGGTCAGCGAGCACAGGGGGTGATGGGTGAGTGGGACTGGTTGCGAGTTAGGACACAGGTCAGTGAGCACAGGGGGTGATGGGTGAGCGGGACTCGGTGCGAGTTAGGACACGGGGTCAGTGAGCACAGGGGGTGATGGGTGAGTGGGACTCGGTGCGAGTTAGGACATGGGGTCAGTGAGCACAGGGGGTGATGGGTGAGTGGGACTCGGTGCGAGTTAGGACACGGGGCACAGGGTGTGATGGGTGAGTGGGACTCGGGGCGAGTTAGGACACAGGTCAGTGAGCACAGGGGGTGATGGGTGAGCGGGACTCGGTGTGAGTTAGGACACGGGGTCAGTGAGCACAGGGGGTGATGGGTGAGTGGGACTCGGTGTGAGTTAGGACACGGGGACAGTGAGCACAGCGGGTGATAGGTGAGTGGGACTCGGTGCGAGTTAGGACACGGGTCAGCGAGCACAGGGGATGGTGGGTGAGTGGGACTCGGTGCGAGTTAGGACACGGGGCAGTGAGCACAGGGGGTGATGGGTGAGTGGGACTCGGTGTGAGTTAGGACACGGGGTCAGCGAGCACAGGGGGTGATGGGTGAGTGGGACTCGGTGTGAGTTAGGACACGGGGTCAGCGAGCACAGGGGGTGATGGGTGAGCGGGACTCGGTGCGAGTTAGGACACGGGGTCAGTGAGCACAGGGGGTGATGTGTGAGCAGGACTCGGTGCGAGTTAGGACACGGGGCACAGGGGGTGATGGGTGAGCGGGACTGGGTGTGAGTTAGGACACGGGGCAGTGAGCACAGGGGGTGATGGGTGAGCGGGACTGGGTGCGAGTTAGGACACGGGGCACAGGGGGTGATGGGTGAGCGGGACTGGGTGTGAGTTAGGACACGGGGCAGTGAGCACAGGGGGTGATGAGTGAGCGGGACTCGGTGTGAGTTAGGACACGGGGTCAGTGAGCACAGGGGGTGATGGGTGAGTGGGACTGGGTGTGAGTTAGGACACGGGGTCAGTGAGCACAGCGGGTGATGGGTGAGTGGGACTCGGTGCGAGTTAGGACACGGGGTCAATGAGCACAGCGGGTGATGGGTGAGCGGGACTCGGTGCGAGTTAGGACACGGGGCACAGGGGGTGATGGGTGAGTGGGACTCGGGGCGAGCTAGGACACGGGGCAGTAAGCACAGGGGGTGATGGGTGAGTGGGACTCGGTGCGAGTTAGGACAAGGAGTCAGTGAGCACAGGATGTGATGGGTGAGCGGGACTGGGTGTGAGTTAGGACACGGGGCAGTGAGCACAGGGGGTGATGGGTGAGCGGGACTCGATACGAGTTAGGACACGGGTCAGTGAGCAGAGGGGGTGATGGGTGAGTGGGACTCGGTGTGAGTTAGGACACGGGTCAGCGTGCACAGTGGGTGATGGGTGAGCAGGACTCGGTGCGAGTTAGGACACGGGGCAGTGAGCACAGGGGGTGATGGGTGAGCAGGACTCGGTGCGAGTTAGGACACGGGTCAGCGTGCACAGGGGGTGATGGGTGAGCAGGACTCGGTGCGAGTTAGGACACGGGTCAGTGGGCACAGAGGGTGATGGGTGAGTGGGACTCGGTGCGAGTTAGGACACGGGGCAGTGAGCACAGGGGGTGGTGGGTGAGTGGGACTGGGTGCGAGTTAGGACACGGGGCAGTGAGCACAGGGGGTGATGGGTGAGCGGGACTCGGTGCGAGTTAGGACACGGGGCAGCGAGCACAGGGGGTGATGGGTGAGTGGGACTCGGTGTGAGTTAGGACACGGGGTCAGTGAGCACAGGGGGTGATGGGTGAGCGGGACTCGGTGTGAGTTAGGACACGGGGCACAGGAGGTGATGGGTGAGCGGGACTCGGTGTGAGTTAGGACACGGGGCACAGGGGGTGATGGGTGAGTGGGACTCGGTGTGAGTTAGGACACGGGGCACAGGGGGTGATGGGTGAGTGGGACTCGGTGCGAGTTAGGACACGGGGGCAGTGTGCACAGGGGGTGATGGGTGAGCGGGACTGGGTGCGAGTTAGGACACGGGGCAGTGAGCACAGGGGGTGATGGGTGAGTGGGACTGGGTGCGAGTTAGGACACGGGGCAGTGAGCACAGGGGGTGATGGGTGAGCGGGACTCGGTGTGAGTTAGGACACGGGGCACAGGGGGTGATGGGTGAGTGGGACTGGGTGTGAGTTAGGACACGGGGCAGCGTGCACAGGGGGTGATGGGTGAGTGGGACTGGGTGTGAGTTAGGACACGGGGTCAGTGAGCACAGGGGGTGATGGGTGAGTGGGACTCGGTGCGAGTTAGGACACGGGGTCAGTGAGCACAGGGGGTGATGGGTGAGTGGGACTGGGTGTGAGTTAGGACACGGGGTCAGTGAGCACAGGAGGTGATGGGTGAGCGGGACTCGGTGTGAGTTAAGACACTGGGCAGTGAGCACAGGGGGTGATGGGTGAGCGGGACTCGGTGCGAGTTAGGACACGGGGCACAGGGGGTGATGGGTGAGTGGGACTCGGTGTGAGTTAGGACACGGGGCAGTGAGCACAGAGGGTGATGGGTGAGCGGGACTCGGTGCGAGTTAGGACACGGGGCAGTGAGCACAGGGGGTGATGGGTGAGCGGGACTCGGTGCGAGTTAGGACACGGGGCAGTGAGCACAGGGGGTGATGGGTGAGCGGGACTCGGTGCGAGTTAGGACACGGGGTCAGTGAGCACAGTGGGTGATGGGTGAGTGGGACTCGGTGCGAGTTAGGACACGGGGCAGTGAGCACAGGGGGTGATGGGTGAGCGGGACTCGGTGCGAGTTAGGACACGGGGTCAGTGAGCACAGTGGGTGATGGGTGAGTGGGACTGGGTGCGAGTTAGGACACGCGGCAGTGAGCACAGAGTGTGATGGGTGAGCGGGACTGGGTGCGAGTTAGGACACGGGGTCAGTGAGCACAGGGGGTGATGGGTGAGTGGGACTCGGTGCGAGTTAGGACACGGGGCAGCGAGCACAGGGGGTGATGGGTGAGTGGGACTCGGTGTGAGTTAGGACACGGGGTCAGTGAGCACAGTGGGTGATGGGTGAGTGGGACTGGGTGCGAGTTAGGACACGCGGCAGTGAGCACAGAGTGTGATGGGTGAGCGGGACTGGGTGCGAGTTAGGACACGGGGTCAGTGAGCACAGGGGGTGATGGGTGAGTGGGACTCGGTGCGAGTTAGGACACGGGGCAGCGAGCACAGGGGGTGATGGGTGAGTGGGACTCGGTGTGAGTTAGGACACGGGGCAGTGTGCACAGGGGGTGATGGGTGAGCGGGACTCGGTGCGAGTTAGGACACGGGGCAGTGAGCACAGAGGGTGATGGGTGAGTGGGACTCGGTGCGAGTTAGGACACGGGGGCAGTGAGCACAGGGGGTGATGGGTGAGTGGGACTCGGTGTGAGTTAGGACACGGGTCAGTGAGCACAGGGGGTGATGGGTGAGCGGGACTCGGTGTGAGTTAGGACACGGGGGCAGCGAGCACAGGGGGTGATGGGTGAGTGGGACTCGGTGCGAGTTAGGACACGGGGCAGCCGAGTTTTGGATCACCTCCAGGCCAACAGGAAGATGAGTTCATTTAGAAGAGGCCTGTGAGGGAGCCTGGGTTTTTCCTGCTTTGTGAGGGGGCTTCATTAGCAGGGAGAATAAGTGGTTAACCCCAGATACGTACAGTATTTGTTATCGACACCTCAAGTTCACGAATCTTATAATCGATAGCTTCCCGCTCAATAAGTTGCTTCACACAGTAGCGTCCGTATTCCTTCTCTTCATTCATTTCCGGCCAGTATGGAACGCATTTATTCTGTAGTGGAGAGACCATTAAAGATACAGTTCTATCAGGGCAGGGACAGCACGGAGTTCGATCCAGAGTAAAGCTCCCTCTACACTGTCCCATCAAACACTCCCAGGGCAGGTACAGCACGGGGTTAGATACAGAGTAAAGCTCCCTCTACACTGTCCCATCAAACACTCCCAGGGCAGGTACAGGGGGTTAGATACAGAGTAAAGTTCCCTCTACACTGTCCCATCACACACTCCCAGGGCAGGTACAGCACGGGGTTAGATACAGAGTAAAGCTCCCTCTACACTGTCCCATCAAACACTCCCAGGGCAGGTACAGGCGGTTAGATACAGAGTAAAGCTCCCTCTACACTGTCCCATCAAACACTCCCAGGGCAAGTACAGGGGGTTAGATACAGAGTAAAGCTACCTCTACAATGTCCCATCAAACAGTCCCAGGGCAGGTACAGGGGGTTAAATACAGAGTAAAGCTCCCTCTACACTGTCCCATCAAACACTCCCAGGGCAGGGACAGCACAGAGTTCGATCCAGAGTAAAGATCCCTCTACACTGTCCCATCAAACACGCCCAGGGCAGGGACAGCACGGAGTTCGATCCAGAGTAAAGATCCCTCTGCACTGTCCCATCAAACACTCCCAGGGCAGGTACAGCACGGGGTTAGATCCAGAGTAAAACTCCCTCTACACTGTCCCATCAAACACTCCCAGGGCAGGTACAGCACGGGGTTAGATACAGAGTAAAGCACCCTCTACACTGTCCCATCAAACACTCCCAGGGCAGGTACAGCACGGGGTTAGATACAGAGTAAAGCTCCCTCTACACTGTCTCATCAAACACTCCCAGGGCAGGTACAGCACGGGGTTAGATACAGAGTAAAGCTCCCTCTACACTGTCTCATCAAACACTCCCAGGGCAGGTACAGCACGGGGTTAGATACAGAGTAAAGCTCCCTCTACACTGTCCCATCAAACACTCCCAGGGCAGGTACAGGGGGTTAGATACAGAGTAAAGCTCCCTCTACACTGTCCCATCAAACATTCCCAGGGCAGGTAGAGGGGGTTAGATACAGAGTAAAGCTCCCTCTACACTGTCCCATCAAACACTCCCAGGCCAGGTACAGGGGGTTAGATACAGAGTAAAGCTCCCTCTACACTGTCCCATCAAACACTCCCAGGGCAGGTACAGCACGGGGTTAGATACAGAGTAAAGCTCCCTCTACACTGTCCCATCAAACACTCCCAGGGCAGGTACAGCACGGGGTTAGATACAGAGTAAAGCTCCCTCTACACTGTCTCATCAAACACTCCCAGGGCAGGTACAGCACGGGGTTAGATACAGAGTAAAGCTCCCTCTACACTGTCTCATCAAACACTCCCAGGGCAGGTACAGCACGGGGTTAGATACAGAGTAAAGCTCCCTCTACACTGTCCCATCAAACACTCCCAGGGCAGGTACAGGGGGTTAGATACAGAGTAAAGCTCCCTCTACACTGTCCCATCAAACATTCCCAGGGCAGGTAGAGGGGGTTAGATACAGAGTAAAGCTCCCTCTACACTGTCCCATCAAACACTCCCAGGCCAGGTACAGGGGGTTAGATACAGAGTAAAGCTCCCTCTACACTGTCCCATCAAACACTCCCAGGGCAGGTACAGCACGGGGTTAAATACAGAGTAAAGCTCCCTCTACACTGTCCCATGAAACACTCCCAGGGCAGGGACAGCACGGAGTTCGATCCAGAGTAAAGATCCCTCTACACTGTCCCATCAAACACTCCCAGGGCAGGGACAGCACGGAGTTCGATCCAGAGTAAAGATCCCTCTGCACTGTCCCATCAAACACTCCCAGGGCAGGTACAGCACGGGGTTAGATACAGAGTAAAACTCCCTCTACACTGTCCCATCAAACACTCCCAGGCCAGGTACAGGGGGTTAGATACAGAGTAAAGCTCCCTCTATACTGTCCCATCAAACACTCCCAGGGCAGGTACAGCACGGGGTTAGATACAGAGTAAAGCTCCCTCTACACTGTCTCATCAAACACTCCCAGGGCAGGTACAGCACGGGGTTAGATACAGAGTAAAGTTCCCTCTACACTGTCCCATCACACATTCCCAGGGCAGGTACAGGGGGTTAGATACAGAGTAAAGCTCCCTCTACACTGTCCCATCAAACACTCCCAGGGCAGGTACAGTGGGTTAGATACAGAGTAAAGCTCCCTCTACACTGTCCCATCAAACACTCCCAGGGCAGGTACAGTGGGTTAGATACAGAGTAATGATCCCTCTACACTGTCCCATCAAACACTCCCCATACCCTTCAATATCCCACCCAGTCTAATCCAACTCTCCCCCTCACTCCCTCCTTTAATATCCCACCCAGTCTAATCCCACTCTCCTCCTCACTCCCGCCTTTAATAACCCACCCAGTCTAATCCCACTCTCCCCTCTTTAATAACCCACCCAGTCTAATCCCACTCTCCCCTCTTTAATAACCCACCCAGTCTAATCCCACTCTCCCCTCTTTAATAACCCACCCAGTCTAATCCCACTCACCCCCTCACTCCCCCCTTTAATTTCCCACCCAGTCTAATCCCACTCTCCCCCCTTTAATATCACACCCACTCTAATGCCACTCTCACCCTCACACTCCTCTTTAATATACCACCCAGTCTAATCCCACTCACCCCCTCGCTCCCCCCTTTAATATCCCACCCAGTCTAATCCCACTCTCCCCCTCACTCCCCCCTTTAATTTCCCACCCAGTCTAATCCCACTCTCCCCGCTTTAATATCCCACCCAGTCTAATCCCACTCTCCCCTCTTTAATAACCCACCCAGTCTAATCCCACTCTCCCCCTCACTCCCCCCTTTAATTTCCCACCCAGTCTAATCCCACTCTCCCCCCTTTAATATCCCACCCAGTCTAATCCCACTCTGCCCCACTCTCCCCCCTTTAATATCCCAACCAGTCTAATCCCACTCTCCCCCCTTTAATATCCCATCCAGTCTAATCCCACTCTCCCCCTCTCTCCCCCTTTAATATCCCATCCAGTCTAATCCCACTCTCCCCCCTTTTAATATCCCACCCTGTCTAATCCCACTCTCCTCCTCACTCCCCCCTTTAATATTCCACCCAATATAATCCCACTCTCCCTCTCACTCCCCCCTTTAATTTCCCACCCAGTCTTATCACATTCCCCCCCCTTTAATATCCCACCCACTCTAATCCCACTCTCCCCCCTTTAATATCCCACCCTGTCTAATCCCCCTCTCCACCTCACTCCCCCCTTTAATATCCCACCCAATCTAATTCCACTCCCCCCCTTTAATATCCCATCCAGTCCAATCCCACTCTCCCCCCTTTAATATCCCATCCAGTCTAATCCCACTCTCCCCCCTTTAATATCCCATCCAGTCTAATCCCACTCATCTCCACTCTACCCCTTTAATATCCCACCCAGTCTAATCCCACTCTCCCCCGCTCTCCCCCCATTAATATCACACCCAGTCTAATCCCACTCTCCCCCCTTTAATATCCCACCCAGTCTAATCCCACTCATCTCCACGCTCCCCCTTTAATATCACACCCAGTCTAATCCCACTCTCCCCCGCTCTCCCCCCATTAATATCACACCCAGTCTAATCCCACTCTCCCCCCTTTAATATCCCACCCAGTCTAATCCCACTCACCCCCCTTAATATCCCACCCAGTCTAATCCCACTCTCCCCCGCTCTCCCCCCATTAATATCACACCCAGTCTAATCCCACTCTCCCCCCTTTAATATCCCACCCAGTCTAATCCCACTCTCCCCCCTTTAATATCCCACCCAGTCTAATCCCACTCACCCCCCTTAATATCACACCCAGTCTAATCCCACTCTCCCCCCTTTAATATCCCACCCAGTCTAATCCCGCTCTCCCCCCATTAATATCACACCCAGTCTAAACCCACTCTCCCCCCTTTAATATCCCACCCAGTCTAATCCCACTCTCCCCCCTTTAATATCCCACCCAGTCTAATCCCACTCACCCCCCTTAATATCACACCCAGTCTAATCCCACTCTCCCCCCTTTAATATCCCACCCAGTCTAATCCCACTCTCCCCCGCTCTCCCCCCATTAATATCCCACCCAGTCTAATCCCACTCTCCCCCCTTTAATATCCCACCCAGTCTAATCCCACTCTCCCCCGCTCTCCCCCCATTAATATCCCACCCAGTCTAATCCCACTCACCTCCCTTAATATCACACCCAGTCTAATCCCACTCTCCCCCCTTTAATATCCCACCCAGTCTAATCCCACTCTCCTCCTCACTCCCTCCTTTAATATCCCACCCAGTCTAATCCCACTCTACCCCTCTCTCCCCCATTTAATATCCCACCCAGTCTAATCCCACTCTCCCCCCTTTAATATCCCACCCAGTCTAATCCCACTCAACTCCACGCTCCCCCCTTTAATATCCCACCCAGTCTAATCCCACTCTCCCCCCTTTAATTTTCCACCCAGTCTAATTCCACTCTCCCCTCTTTAATATCCCATCCAGTCTAATCCCACTCTCCCCCCTTTAACATCCCACCTTGTCTAATCCCACTCTCCTCCTCACTCCCCCCTTTAATATCCCAACCAGTCTAATCCCACTCTCCCCCATTTAATATCCCACCCTGTCAAATCCCACTCTCCCCCTCACACTCTCCTTTAATATCCCACCCAGTCTAATCCCACTCTCCCCCCTTTAATATCCCACCCAGTCTAATCCCACTCTCCCCCCTTTAATATCCCACCCAGTCTAATCACACTCTCTCCCACTCTCCCCCCTTTAATATCCCACCCAGTCTAATCCCACTCTCCCCCCTTTAATATCCCACCCAGTCCAATCCCACTCACCCCCTCGCTCCCCCCTTTAATATCCCACCCAGTCTAATCCCACCCTCCCCCCTTTAATATCCCACCCAGTCTAATCCCACTCTCCCCCTCATTCCCCCCTTTAATATCCCAACCAGTCGAATCCCACTCTCCCCCCTTTAATATCCCAGCCAGTCTAATCCCACTCTCCACCTCACTCCCCCCTTTAATATCCCACCCAGTCTAATCCCACTCTCCACCTCACTCCCCCCTTTAATATCCCACCCAGTCTAATCCCACTCTCCACCTCACTCCCCCCTTTAATATCCCACCCAGTCTAATCCCACTCTCCCCCTCATTCCCCCCTTTAATACCCCAACCAGTCGAATCCCACTCTCCCCCCTTTAATATCCCAGCCAGTCTAATCCCACTCTCCACCTCACTCCCCCCTTTAATAACCCACCCAGCCTAATCCCACCCTCCTCCTCACTCCCCACTTTAATATCCCACCCTGTCTAATCCCACTCTCCCCCCTTTAATATCCCACCCTGTCTAATCCCACTCTCCTCCTCACACCCCCTTTAATATCCCACGCAGCCTAATCCCACTCTCCTCCTCACTCCCCCCTTTAATATCCCACCCTGTCTAATCCCATTCACCCCCTTTAATATCCCACCCTGTTGAATCCCACTCTCCCCCTCACACTCCCCTTTAATATCCCACCCAGTCTAATCCCACTCTCCTCCTCACTCCCCCCTTTAATATCCCACCCTGTCTAATCCCATTCACCCCCTTTAATATCCCACCCTGTCTAATCCCACTCTCCCCCCTTTAATATCCCACCCTGTCTAATCACACTCTCCTCCTCACTCCCCCCTTTAATATCCCACCCAGTCTAATCCCAGTCTCCCTCACTCTCCCCCCTTTAATATCCCACCCAGTCTAATCCCACTCTCGCCCGCTCTCCCCCTTTAATATCCCACCCAGTCTAATCCCACTCTCCCCCTTTAATATCCCACCGACTCTAATCCCACTCTCCCCCTCACTGCCCCCTTTAATATCCCACCCACTCTAATCCCACTCTCCCCCTCACATTCCCCTTTAATATCCCACCGACTCTAATCCCACTCTCCCCCTCACTGCCCCCTTTAATATCCCACCCACTCTAATCCCACTCTCCCCCTCACATTCCCATTTAATATCCCACCCAGTCCAATCCCACTCTCCCCCTCGCTCCCCCCTTTAATATCGCACCCACTCTAATCCCACTCTCCCCCTCACATTCCCCTTTAATATCGCACCCAGTCTAATCCCACTCTCCCCCGCTCTCCCCCCTTTAATATCCCACCCTGTCTAATCCCATTCTCCCCCCTTTAATATCCCACCCAGTCTAATCCCACTCTCCCCCTCACACCCCCTTTAATATCCCATCCAGTCTAATCCCACTCTCCCCCCTTTAATATCCCACCCAGCCTAATCCCACTCTCCTCCTCACTCCCCCCTTTAATATCCCAACCTGTCTAATCCCACTCGCCCCCCTTTAATATCCCACCCTGTCTAATCCCATTCACCCCCTTTAATATCCCACCCTGTTGAATCCCACTCTCCCTCTCACACTCCCCTTTAATATCCCACCCAGTCTAATCCCAGTCTCCCTCACTCTCCCCCCTTTAATATCCCACCCAGTCTAATCCCACTCTCCCCCCTTTAATATCCCACCCAGTCTAATCCCACTCTCCCCCCTTTAATAACCCACCCAGTCTAATCCCACTCTCCTCCTCACTCCCCCCTTTAATATCCCAACCAGTCTAATCCCACTCTCCTCCTCACTCCCCCCTTTAATATCCCACCCAGTCTAATCCCACTCTCCCCCTTTAATATCCCACCCTGTCTAATCCCACTCTCCTCCTCACTCCCCCCTTTAATATCCCACCCAGTCTAATCCCACTCTCCCCCCTTTAATTTCCCACCCAGTCTAATCCCACTCTCCCCCCTTTAATATCCCACCCAGCCTAATCCCACTCTCCTCCTCACTCCCCCCTTTAATATCCCACCCTGTCTCATCCCACTCTCCCCCTCACTCCCAACTTTAATATCCCACCCAATCTAATCCCACTCTCACCACTCTCCCCCTTTTAATATCCCACCCAGTCTAATCCCACTTTCCTCCTCACTCCCCCCTTTAATATCCCACCCAATCTAATCCCACTCTCACCACTCTCCCCCTTTTAATATCCCACCCAGCCTAATCCCACTCTCCTCCTCACTCCCCCCTTTAATATCCCACCCTGTCTCATCCCACTCTCCCCCTCACTCCCAACTTTAATATCCCACCCAATCTAATCCCACTCTCACCACTCTCCCCCTTTTAATATCCCACCCAGTCTAATCCCACTTTCCTCCTCACTCCCCCCTTTAATATCCCACCCAGTCTAATCCCACTCTCCCCCCAATAATATCCCACCCTGTCTCATCCCACTCTCCTCCTCACTCCCCCCCTTTAATATCCCACCCAGTCTAATCCCACTCTCCCCCCTTTAATATCCCACCCAGTCTAATCCCACTCTCTCCCCTTTAATATCCCACCCAGTCTAATCCCACTCTCCCACTCACTCCCTCCTTTAATATCCCACCCAGTCTAATCCCAGTCTCCCCCACTCTCCCCCTTTTAATATCCCACCCAGTCTAATCCCACTCTCCCCCCTTTAATATCCCACCCAGTCTAATCCCACTCTCCCCCCTTTAATATCCCACCCAGTCTAATCCCACTCTCCCACTCACTCCCCCCTTTAATTTCCCACCCAGTCTAATCCCACTCTCCCCCCTTTAATATCCCACCCACTCTAATCCCACTCTCCCCCTCACTCCCCCCTTAAATATCCCCCCCCACTCTAATCCCACTCTCCCCCCTTTAATATCCCACCCAGTCTAATCCCACTCTCCCCCCTTTAATATCCCTCCACCATAATCCCACTCTCCCCCCTCACTCCCCCCTTTAATATCCCACCCAGTCTAATCCCACTCACCCACTCACTCCCCCCTTTCATATCCCACCCACTCTAATCCCACTCCCCTTTAATATCCCACCCAGTCTAATCTCACTCTCCCCCCTTTAATATCCCACCCAATCTAATCCCACTCTCCCCCCTTTAATATCCCACCCTCTCTAATCCCACTCTCCCCCCTTTAATATCCCACACAGTCTAATCCCACTCTCCCCCCTTTAATATCCCACACAGTCTAATCCCACTCTCCCCCCTTTAATATCCCACACAGTCTAATCCCACTCTCCCCCCTTTAATATCCCACACAGTCTAATCCCACCCTCTCCCTCACTCCCCCCTTTAATATCCCACACAGTCTAATCCCACCCTCTCCCTCACTCCCCCCTTTAATATCCCACACAGTCTAATCCCACTCTCCCCTCTTTAATATCCCACCCAATCTAATCCCACTCTCCCCCCTTTAATATCCCACACAGTCTAATCCCACTCTCCCCCCTTTAATATCCCACACAGTCTAATCCCACTCTCCCCCCTTTAATATCCCACACAGTCTAATCCCACTCTCCCCCCTTTAATATCCCACACAGTCTAATCCCACTCTCCCCCCTTTAATATCCCACACAGTCTAATCCCACCCTCTCCCTCACTCCCCCCTTTAATATCCCACCCAATCTAATCCCACTCTCCCCCCTTTAATATCCCACACAGTCTAATCCCACTCTCCCCCCATTAATATCCCACACAGTCTAATCCCACCCTCTCCCTCACTCCCCCCTTTAATATCCCACACAGTCTAATCCCACTCTCCCCCCATTAATATCCCACACAGTCTAATCCCACCCTCTCCCTCACTCCCCCCTTTAATATCCCACACAGTCTAATCCCACCCTCTCCCCTCTTTAATATCCCACACAGTCTAATCCCACTCTCCCCCCTTTAATATCCCACACAGTCTAATCCCACTCTCCCCCCTTTAATATCCCACACAGTCTAATCCCACTCTCCCCCCTTTAATATCCCACACAGTCTAATCCCACTCTCCCCCCTTTAATATCCCACACAGTCTAATCCCACCCTCTCCCTCACTCCCCCCTTTAATATCCCACCCAATCTAATCCCACTCTCCCCCCTTTAATATCCCACACAGTCTAATCCCACTCTCCCCCCTTTAATATCCCACACAGTCTAATCCCACCCTCTCCCTCACTCCCCCCTTTAATATCCCACACAGTCTAATCCCACTCTCCCCTCTTTAATATCCCACCCAGTCTAATCCCACTCTCCCCCCTTTAATATCCCACCCAGTCTAATCCCACTCTCCCCCACTCTCCCCCCTTTAATATCCCACACAGTCTAATCCCACCCTCTCCCTCACTCCCCCCTTTAATATCCCACACAGTCTAATCCCTCACTCCCCCCTTTAATATCCCACACAGTCTAATCCCACTCTCCCCTCTTTAATATCCCACCCAGTCTAATCCCACTCTCCCCCACTCTCCCCCCTTTAATATCCCACACAGTCTAATCCCACCCTCTCCCTCACTCCCCCCTTTAATATCCCACCCAGTCTAATCTCACTCTCCCCCACTCTCCCCCCTTTAATATCCCACCCAGTCTAATCCCACTCTCCCCCATTTAATATCCCACCCAGTCTAATCCCACTCTCCCCCTCTCACTCCCCTTTAATATCCCACCCAGTCTAATCCCACTCTGCCCCACTCTCCCCCTTTAATATCCCACCCAGTCTAATCCCACTCTCCCCCATTTAATATCCCACCCAGTCTAATCTCACTCTCCCCCCTTTAATATCCCACACAGTCTAATCCCACCCTCTCCCTCACTCCCCCCTTTAATATCCCACCCAGTCTAATCCCACTCTCCCCCATTTAATATCCCACCCAGTCTAATCCCAATCTCCCGCCTTTAATATTCCACCCAGTCTAATCCCACTCACCCCCTCATTCCCCCCTTTAATATCCCACCCAGTCTAATCCCATTCTCCCCCCTTTAATATCCCACCCAGTCTAATCCCACTCTCCCCCACTCTCCCCCCTTTAATATCCCACACAGTCTAATCCCACCCTCTCCCTCACTCCCCCCTTTAATATCCCACCCAGTCTAATCCCACTCTCTCCCACTCTCCCCCCTTTAATATCCCACCCAGTCTAATCTCACTCTCCCGCCTTTAATATTCCACCCAGTCTAATCCCACTCTCCCCCTCACTCCCCCCTTTAATATCCCACCCAGTCTAATCCCACTCACCCCCTCATTCCCCCCTTTAATATTCCACCCAGTCTAATCCCACTCACCCCCTCATTCCCCCCTTTAATATCCCACCCAGTCTAATCCCACTCTCCCCCCTTTAATATCCCACCCAGTCTAATCCCACTCTCCCCCATTTAATATCCCACCCAGTCTAATCCCACTCTCCCCCTCACTCCCCCATTTAATATCCCACCCAGTCTAATCCCACTCTGCCCCACTCTCCCCCCTTTAATATCCCACCCAGTCTAATCCCACTCTCCCCCCTTTAATATCCCACCCGGTCTAATCTCTCTTTCCCCCTCACACCCCACACCCATGACTCCTTCGCCCAGCCAGAAATGCTGACTCACCCGACCCTTTTCCACCTCCCGGGTTGTCATGACGATGATGCGGGAGTTCTCTTGCCAAATCATCTTCCAGAAGTCGTTGACAGTGGAGAGCAGGCACCCTTGGGTGGCAATGCAGGTCTTCGGAGCCAGCCTGCCCGATCGATTCACCAGCGTCTCGGACTAGAAAGCAAATTGCGGGCAAATTGGGATCAGAAGGCAAGGGAGCCTTTGGAAATAGCGGATGCATTGACAGTCATTTTCCAACATTCCATTGACTCTGGATCAGTTCCTATGGAGTGGAGGGTAGCCAATGTAACCCCACTTTTTAAAAAAGGAGGGAGAGAGAAAACAGGGAATTATAGACCGGTCAGCCTGACCTCAGTAGTGGGTAAAATGATGGAATCAATTATTAAGGATGTCATAGCAGCGCATTTGGAAAGAGGTGACATGATAGGTCCAAGTCAGCATGGATTTGTGAAAGGGAAATCATGCTTGACAAATCCTCTGGAAGTTTTTGAGGATGTTTCCAGTAGAGTGGACAAGGGAGAACCAGTTGATGTGGTATATTTGGACTTTCAGAAGGCTTTCGACAAGGTCCCACACAACAGATTAATGTGCAAAGTTAAAGCACATGGGATTGGGGGTAGTGTGCTGACATGGATTGAGAACTGGTTGTCAGACAGGAAGCAAAGAGTAGGAGTAAATGGGTACTTTTCAGAATGGCAGGCAGTGACTAGTGGAGTGCCGCAAGGTTCTGTGCTGGGGCCCCAGCTGTTTACATTGTACATTAATGATTTAGACGAGGGGATTAAATGTAGTATCTCCAAATTTGCGGATGACACTAAGTTGGGTGGCAGTGTGAGCTGCGAGGAGGATGCTATGAGGCTGCAGAGTGACTTGGATAGGTTAGGTGAGTGGGCAAATGCATGGTAGATGCAGTATAATGTGGATAAATGTGAGGTTATCCACTTTGGTGGTAAAAACAGAGAGACAGACTATTATCTGAATGGTGACAGATTAGGAAAAGGGGAGTTGCAACGAGACCTGGGTGTCATGGTACATCAGTCATTGAAGGTTGGCATGCAGGTACAGCAGGCGGTTAAGAAAGCAAATGGCATGTTGGCCGTCATAGCGAGGGGATTTGAGTACAGGGGCAGGGAGGTGTTGCTACAGTTGTACAGGGCCTTGGTGAGGCCACACCTGGAGTATTGTGTACAGTTTTGGTCTCCTAACCTGAGGAAGGACATTCTTGCTATTGAGGGAGTGCAGCGAAGGTTCACCAGACTGATTCCCGGGATGGCGGGACTGACCTATCAAGAACGACTGGATCAACTGGGCTTGTATTCACTGGAGTTCAGAAGAATGAGAGGGGACCTCATAGAAACATATAAAATTCTGACGGGGTTAGACAGATTAGATGCAGGAAGAATGTTCCCAATGTTGGGGAAGTCCAGAACCAGGGGTCACAGTCTGAGGATAAGGGGTAAGCCATTTAGGACCGAGATGAGGAGAAATTTCTTCACCCAGAGAGTGGTGAACCTGTGGAATTCTCTACCACAGAAAGTTGTTGAGGCCAATTCACTAAATATATTCAAAAAGGAGTTAGATGAGGTCCTTACTACTCGGGGAATCAAGGGGTATGGTGAGAAAGCAGGAATGGGGTACTGAAGTTGAATGTTCAGCCATGAACTCATTGAATGGCGGTGCAGGCTAGAAGGGCTGAATGGCCTACTCCTGCACCTATTTTCTATGTTTCTATGTTTCTATGAGCAAAGCCACCGTCGCCCCTCCCCCACCCTCCGCGTCATGCACGCACTCACACGGAGCAGGAAAAGCCCAGGCTCCATTCCGGGCCTATGTTGGAGTGGGCCGATCTCAACCCGCATTGCTTCTCCTGATCCCTGTCCAGTGACCCCTGGGTTAGGGAGGGGGGTGAATCAGCCCGGGTTCCTGCTCCTGATCCCTGTCCAGTGACCCCTGGGTTAGGGAGGGGGGTGAATCAGCCCGGGTTCCTGCTCCTGATCCCTGTCCAGTGACCCCTGGGTTAGGGAGGGAGGGTGAATCAGCCCGGGTTCCTGCTCCTGATCCCTGTCCAGTGACCCCTGGGTTAGGGAGGGGGGTGAATCAGCCCGGGTTCCTGCTCCTGATCCCTGTCCAGTGACCCCTGGGTTAGGGAGGGGGGGTGAATCAGCCCGGGTTCCTGCTCCTGATCACTGTCCAGTGACCCCTGGGTTAGGGAGGGGGGGTGAATCAGCCCAGGTTCCTGCTCCTGATCCCTGTCCAGTGACCCCTGGGTTAGGGAGTGGGGTGAATCAGCCCGGGTTCCTGCTCCTGATCCCTGTCCAGTGACCCCTGGGTTAGGGAGTGGGGTGAATCAGCCCGGGTTCCTGCTCCTGATCCCTGTCCAGTGACCCCTGGGTTAGGGAGGGGGGGTGAATCAGCCCGGGTTCCTGCTCCTGATCCCTGTCCTGTGACCCCTGGGTTAGGGAGGGAGGGTTGAATCAGCCCGGGTTCCTGCTCCTGATCCCTGTCCAGTGACCCCTGGGTTAGGGAGGGGAGTGAATCAGCCCGGGTTCCTGCTCCTGATCCCTGTCCAGTGACCCCTGGGTTAGGGAGGGTGTGAATCAGCCCGGGTTCCTGCTCCTGATCCCTGTCCAGTGACCCCTGGGTTAGGGAGGGGGTGTGAATCAGCCCGGGTTCCTGCTCCTGATCCCTGTCCAGTGACCCCTGGGTTAGGGAGGGGGATGAATCAGCCCGGGTTCCTGCTCCTGATCCCTGTCCAGTGACCCCTGGGTTAGGGAGGGAGGGTGAATCAGCCTGGGTTCCTGCTCCTGATCCCTGTCCGATGACCCCCGCGTGGGGGCTGGTCTGGGTGGGGGGGGGGGGGGAATGTGCTGACTCGGCTGACGTGCTGCCCCCACAGTCGAATATCCTGCCGACGCACCCACTTGGGGAACGGTGTGGTGCGGGGGGGAGCCTCCTTCAGTGGTACGGCTACTAGGGGCAGCAGACAATCGGGGAAGTCCGATTCTAACCGCCCCCCCACTTCCATCAGCAGTGACAGTTAGCACCCTTGGGTGGGGGTGAGGGAAGGCGGGTGTGGAGGAGAGATTAAGATGATTCCGCTGACGTACCTTGATATAGTTGGCGTTGATGTAATCGGAGTAGGGGGCGCTGTCTTTATCCATGTGAAGAATCACCCTTGTGCTATCGACTTGGAGAGAGAGAGAGAGAGAGGGGACACAGTTAATGAGTCAATCTCCGAGCCTCCCCTCCCCCCACCCTTCATCGTAGGCAGTCCCTCGGAATCGAGGAAGACTTGCTTCCACTCTTAAAGTGAGTCCTTAGGTGGCTGAACAGTCCAATACGAGAGCCACAGTCCCTGTCACAGGTGGGACAGACAGTGGTTGAGGGAAGGGGAGGGTGGGACTGGTTTGCCGCACGCTCCTTCCGCTGCCTGCGCTTGCTTTCTGCACGCTCTCGGCGACGAGACTCGAGGTGCTCAGCGCCCTCCCGGATGCACTTCCTCCACTTAGGGGCGGGACTGGTCTTTGGGCCAGGGAAAGTTAGAAAAAGCTTTTGCAGATATATAAAACGGAGAAGAGTGACTAAAGTAAATGTTGGTCCCTTAGAAGATGAGAAGGGGGATTTAATAATGGGAAATGTGGAAATGGCTGAGACCTTAAACAATTATTTTGCTTTGGTCTTCACAGTGGAAGACACAAAAACCATGCCAAAAATTGCTGGTCACGGGAATGTGGGAAGGGAGGACCTTGAGACAATCACTATCACTAGTGGGGTAGTGCTGGACAGGCTAATGGGACTCAAGGTAGACAAGTCCCCTGGTCCTGATGAAATGCATCCCAGGGTATTAAAAGAGATGGCGGAAGTTATAGCAGATGCATTCGTTATAATCTGCCACAATTCTCTGGACTCTGGGGAGGTACCAGCGGATTGGAAAGCAGCTAATGTAACGCCTCTGTTTAAAAAAGGGGGCAGACAAAAGGCAGGTAACTATAGGCCGGTTAGTTTAACATCTGTAGTGGGGAAAATGCTTGAAACTATCATTAAGGAAGAAATAGCGGGACATCTAGATAGGAATAGTGCAATCAAGCAGACGCAACATGGATTCATGAAGGGGAAATCATGTTGAACTAATTTACTGGAATTCTTTGAGGATATAACGAGCATGGTGGATAGAGGTGTACCGATGGATGTGGTGTATTTAGATTTCCAAAAGGCATTCGATAAGGTGCCACACAAAAGGTTACTGCAGAAGATAAAGGTACGCGGAGTCAGAGGAAATGTATTAGCATGGATAGAGAATTGGCTGGCTAACAGAAAGCAGAGAGTCGGGATAAATGGGTCCTTTTCGGGTTGGAAATCGCTGGTTAGTGGTGTGCCACAGGGATCGGTGCTGGGACCACAACTGTTTACAATATACATAGATGACCTGGAAGAGGGGACAGAGTGTAGTGTAACAACATTTGCAGATGACACAAAGATTAGTGGGAAAGCGGGTTGTGTAGAGGACACAGAGAGGCTGCAAAGAGATTTAGATAGGTTAAGCGGATGGGCTAAGGTTTGGCAGATGGAATACAATGTCGGAAAGTGTGAGGTCATCCAGCTTGGGGGAAGAAAAACAGTAAAAGGGAATATTATTTGAATGGGGAGAAATTACAACATGCTGCTGTGCAGAGGGACCTGGGGGTCCTTGTGCATGAATCCCAAAAAGTTAGTTTGCAGGTGCAGCAGGTAATCAGGAAGGTGAATGGGATGTTGGCCTTCATTGCGAGAGGGATGGAGTACAAAAGCAGGGAGGTCCTGCTGCAACTGTACAGGGTATTGGTGAGGCCGCACCTGGAGTACTGCGTGCAGTTTTGGTCACCTTACTTAAGGAAGGATATACTGGCTTTGGAGGAGGTACAGAGACGATTCATGAGGCTGATTCCGGAGATGAGGGGGTTACCTTATGATGATAGATTGAGCAGACTGGGTCTTTACTCGTTGGAGTTCAGAAGGATGAGGGGTGATCTTATAGAAACATTTAAAATAACGAAAGGGATAGACAAGATAGAGGCAGAGAGGTTGTTTCCACTGGTCGGGGAGACTAGAACTAGGGGGCACAGCCTCAAAATGCCGGGGAGCCAATTTAAAACCGAGTTGAGAAGGAATTTCTTCTCCCAGAGGGTTGTGAATCTGTGGAATTCTCTGCCCAGGGAAGCAGTTGAGGCCTAGCTCATTGAATGTATTCAAGTCACAGATAGATAGATTTTTAACCAATAAGGGAATTAAGGGTTACGGGGAGCGGGCGGGTAAGTGGAGCTGAGTCCACGGCCAGATCAGCCATGATCTTGTTGAATGGCGGAGGGGCTCGAGGGGCTAGATGGCCTACTCCTGTTCCTAATTCTTATGTTCTTATGTTCAAAGGTGTCGGTGGGGATGTTGCACTTTATCAGGGAGGGTGTCCCTTGTAACGTTTCCTCTGCCCACCTGGGGCTCGCTTGCCGTGAAGGAGTTCCGAGTCGAGCGCTCGCTTTGGGAGTCTCGTGTCTGGGGAGTGCGGACGATGTGGCCCTGCCCAGCGGAGCTGGTCGAGTGTGGTCAGTGCTTCGATGCTGGGGATGTTGGGCCTGGTCGAGGACGCTAACGTTGGTGCGTCTGTCCTCCCGGGGGATTTGCAGGATCTTGCGGAGACATCGTCGGTGATATTTCTCCAGCGACTTGAGGTGCCTACTGTACATGGTCCATGTCTCTGAGCCATACAGGAGGGCGGGTATCACTACAGCCCTGTAGACCATGAGCTGGGGGTGAGATGCCTACTGTACATGGTCCATGTCTCTGAGCCATACAGGAGGGCGGGTATCACTACAGCCCTGTAGACCATGAGCTGGGGGTGAGATGCCTACTGTACATGGTCCATGTCTCTGAGCCATACAGGAGGGCAGGTATCACTACAGCCCTGTAGTAATACTTACTAAACCTACCATCATAGCCGGTCCCTAATCCAGATTTCACGCAAGAACATAAGAAATAGGAGCAGGTGTAGGCCATTCGGCCCCTCGAGCCTGCTCCGCCATTTAATACCATCATGGCTGATCCGATCATGGACACAGCTCCACTTCCATGCCCGCCCCCTTATCCCCTTATCGGTTAAGGAACTGTCTATCTCTGTCTTAAATATATTCAATGTCCCGGCTTCCACAGCTCTCTGAGGCAGCGAATTCCACAGATTTACAACCCTCTGAGAGAAGAAATTCCTCCTCATCTCAGTTTTAAATGGGCGGCCCCTTATTCTAAGACCATGCCCCCTAGTTCTAGTCTCCCCCATCAGTGGGAACATCCTCTCTGCATCCACCTTGTCGAGCCCCCCTCATAACCTTATACGTTTCGATAAGATCACCTCTCATTCTTCTGAATTCCAATGAGTAGAGGCCCAACCTACTCAACCTTTCCTCATAAGTCAACCCCCTCATCCCCGGAATCAACCGAGTGAACCTTCTCTGAACTGCCTCCAAAGCAAGTATATCCTTTCGTAAATATGGAAACCAAAACTGCACGCAGTACTCCAGGTGTGGCCTCACCAATACCCTGTATAACTGGAGCAAGACTTCCCTGCTTTTATACTCCATCCCCTTTGCAATAAAGGCCAAGATACCATTAGCCTTCCTGATCACTTGCTGTACCTGCATACTAACCTTTTGTGTTTCATGTAGAGGGATCCCCAGGCCCCTTGAAGTGCCGTAACCTACAGGACTACAGACCGAGAGCGGGAAAGTGTGATTAGACCTGGTGGCTCTTTGTCGGCCGGCGAGGACACGCTGGGCCAAAATGGCCCCCTTTCGCGCTGTAAATTTCGCTGATTCTATCTCTCAGTAACCATCAACTCGTCTGAAAATGTTTTCTGTTTTACACAGCTGGGTCTTTCCAGCCAGGCGATATAATCTGCCCGCCTGTGCGAAACTGGTTCACTGTGTCCAGTCAGTACGCAGGTACAGCAAGTGATCAGGAAGGCCAATGGAATCCTGGCCTTTATTGCAAAGGGGATGGAGTATAAAAGCAGGGAAGTCTTGCTCCAGTTATACAGGGTATTGGTGAGGCCACACCTGGAATACTGCCCTCAATACGGCCACCAAGCTCGTGGTCTACAGGGCTGTAGTGATACCCGCCCTCCTGTATGGCTCAGAGACATGGACCATGTACAGTAGGTATCTCACCCCCAGCTCATGGTCTACAGGGCTGTAGTGATACCCGCCCTCCTGTATGGCTCAGAGACATGGACCATGTACAGTCGACACCTCAAGTCGCTGGAGAAATACCACCAAGGTTGTCTCCACAAGATTCTACAAATCCCCCGGGAGGACAGACGCACCAACGTTAGCGTCCTCGACCAGGCCCAACATCCCCAGCATCGAAGCACTGACCACACTCGACCAGCTCCGCTGGGCAGGGCCACATCGTCCGCATGCCCCCAACACGAGAATCCCAAAGCAAGCGCTCGACTCGGAACTCCTTCACGGCAAGCGAGCCAAAGGTGGGCAGAGGAAACGTTACAAGGGACACCCTCAAAGCCTCCCTGATAAAGTGCAACATCCCCCACCAACACCTTGAAACATAGAAAAATAGGTGCAGGAGGAGGCCATTCGGCCCTTCGAGCCTGCACCACCAGTCAATAAGATCATGGCTGATCATTCCTTCAGTACCCCTTTCCTGCTTTCTCTCCATACCCCTTGATCCCTTTAGCCGTAAGAGCCATATCTAACTCCCTCTTGAATATATCCAGTGAACTGGCATCAACAACTCTCTGCGGCAGGGAATTCCACAGGTTAACAACTCTCTCAGTTTCTCCTCATCTCGGTCCTAAATGGCTTATCCCTTATCCTTGGACTGTGTCCCCTGGTTCTGGACTTCCCCAACATCGGGAACATTCTTCCCGCATCTAACCTGTCCAGTCCCGTCAGAATCTTACATGTTTCTATGAGATCCCCTCTCACCCTTCTAATTGAAACAACTGAACAAGTACTTTGGTTCGGTATTCACTGAGAAGGACACAAACAACCTTCCGGATATAAAAGGGGTCAGAGGGTCTAGTAAGAAGGAGGAACTGAGGGAAATCCTTATTAGTCGGAAAATTGTGTTGGGGAAATTGATGGGATTGAAGGCCGATAAATCCCCAGGGCCTGATGGACTGCATCCCAGAGTACTTCAGGAGGTGGCCTTGGAAATAGCGGATGCATTGACAGTCATTTTCCAACATTCCATAGACTCTGGATCAGTTCCTATGGAGTGGAGGGTAGCCAATGTAACCCCACTTTTTAAAAAAGGAGGGAGAGAGAAAACAGGGAATTATAGACCGGTCAGCCTGACATCGGTAGTGGGTAAGATGATGGAATCAATTATTAAGGATGTCATAACAGCGCATTTGGAAAGAGGTGACATGATAGGTCCAAGTCAGCATGGATTTGTGAAAGAGAAATCATGCTTGACAAATCTTCTGGAATTTTTTGAGGATGTTTCCAGTAGAGTGGACAAGGGAGAACCAGTTGATGTGGTGTATTTGGACTTTCAGAAGGCTTTCGACAAGGTCCCACACAAGAGATTAATGTGCAAAGTTAGAGCACATGGGATTGGGGGTAGTGTGCTGACATGGATTGAGAACTGGTTGTCAGACAGGAAGCAAAGAGTAGGAGTAAATGGGTACTTTTCAGAATGGTAGGCAGTGACTAGTGGGGTACCGCAAGGTTCTGTGCTGGGGCCCCAGCTGTTTACATTGTACATTAATGATTTAGACGAGGGGATTAAATGCAGTATCTCCAAATTTGCGGATGACACTAAGTTGGGTGGCAGTGTGAGCTGCGAGGAGGATGCTATGAGGCTGCAGAGTGACTTGGATAGGTTAGGTGAGTGGGCAAATGCATGGTAGATGCAGTATAATGTGGATAAATGTGAGGTTATCCACTTTGGTGGTAAAAACAGAGAGACAGACTATTATCTGAATGGTGACAGATTAGGAAAAGGGGAGGTGCAATGAGACCTGGGTGTCATGGTACATCAGTCATTGAAGGTTGGCATGCAGGTACAGCAGGCGGTTAAGAAAGCAAATGGCATGTTGGCCTTCATAGCGAGAGGATTTGAGTACAGGGGCAGGGAGGTGTTGCTACAGTTGTACAGGGCCTTGGTGAGGCCACACCTGGAGTATTGTGTACAGTTTTGGTCTCCTAACCTGAGGAACGACATTCTTCCTATTGAGGGAGTGCAGCGAAGGTTCACCAGACTGATTCCTGGGATGGCGGGACTGACATATCAAGAAAAACTGGATCAACTGGGCTTGTATTCACTGGAGTTCAGAAGGATGAGAGGGGACCTCATAGAAACGTTTAAAATTCTGACGGGTTCAGACAGGTTAGATGCAGGAAGAATGTTCCCAATTTTGGGGAAGTCCAGAACCAGGGGTCAAAGTCTGAGGATAAGGGGTAAGCCATTTAGGACCGAGATGAGGAGAAACTTCTTCACCCAGAGAGTGGTGAACCTGTGGAATTCTCTACCGCAGAAAGTAGTTGAGGCCAATTCACTAAATATATTCACAAAGGAGTTAGATGAAATCCTTACTACTCGGGGGATCAAGGGCTATGGCGAGAAAGCAGGAATGGGGTACTGAAGTTGCATGTTCAGCCATGAACTCATTGAATGGCGGTGCAGGATCGAAGGGCTGAATGGCCTGCTCCTGCACCTATTTTCTATGCTTCTATGTTTCCAAATTCCAGTGAATAAAGGCCCAGTTGATCCAGTCTCTCCTCATATGTCAGCCCAACCATCCCGGGAATCAGTCTGGTGAACCTTCGCTGCACTCCCTCAATAGCAAGAATGTCCTTCCTCAGATTAGGAGACCAAAACTGAACACAATATTCCAGGTGTGGCCTCACTAAGGCCCTGTACAACTGCAGTAAGACCTCCCTGCTCCTATACTCAAATCCTCTCGCTATGAAGGCCAACATACCATTTGCCTTCTTCACCGCCTGCTGTACCTGCATGCCAACTTTCAATGACTGATGTACCATGACACCCAGGTCTCGTTGCACCTCCCCTTTTCCTAATCTGTCACCATTCAGATAATATTCTGCCTTCCTGTTTTTGCCCCCAAAGTGGATAACCTCACATTTATCCACATTATACTGCATCTGCCATGCATTTGCCCACTCACCTAACCTGTCCAAGTCACCCTGCAGCCTCTTAGCATCCTCCTCACAGCTCACACCGCCACCCAGCTTAGTGTCATCTGCAAACTTGGAGATATTACATTCAATTCCTTCATCCAAATCATTGATGTATATTGTAAATAGCTGGGGTCCCAGCACTGAGCCCTGCGGCACTCCACTAGTCACTGCCTGCCATTCTGAAAAGGACCCATTTATCCCGACTCTCTGCTTCCTGTCTGCCAACCAGTTCTCTATCCACGTCAGTACATTACCCCCAATACCATGTGCTTTAATTTTGCACACCAATCTCTTGTGTGGGACCTTGTCAAAAGCCTTTTGAAAGTCCAAATACACCACATCCACTGGTTCTCCCTTGTCCACTCTGCGACTTACATCCTCATAAAATTCCAGATGATTTGTCAAGCATGATTTCCCTTTCATAAATCTCTGCTGACTTGGACCGATCCTGTCACTGCTTTCCAAATGCGCTGCTATTTCATCTTTAATTATTGATTCCAACATTTTCCCCACTACTGATGTCAGGCTGACCGGTCTATAATTACCCGCTTTCTCTCTCCCTCCTTTTTTAAAAAGTGGTGTTACATTCGCTACCCACCAGTCCATAGGAATTGATCCAGAGTCGATAGACTGTTGGAAAATGATCACCAATGTATCCACTATTTCTAGGGCCACTTCCTTGAGCACTCTGGGACGCAGACTATCAGGCTCCGGGGATTTATCAGTCTTCAATCCCATCAATTTCCCTAACACAATTTCCCGCCTAATAAGGATATTCTTCAGTTCCTCCTTCTCACTAGACCCACTGTCCCCTAGTACCTTCGGAAGGTTAACCTGGGAGTCCCTGGCCCAAAGACCAGTCCGCCCTAAGTGGAGGAAGTGCATCCGGGAGGGCGCTGAGCACCTCGAGTCTCGTCGCCGAGAGCGTGCAGAAAGCAAGCGCAGGCAGCG
>NW_027254403.1:355000-372500 GCF_044704955.1 Pristiophorus japonicus | reverse complement strand
CCCTCTCATCCCCTCTCTCATACTCCTGTATCTGGGGAGGTCCCTCTAACCCCCTCTCTCACACTCCTGTATCTGGGGAGGTCCCTCTAACCCCCTCTCTCACACACTCCTGTATCTGGGGAGGTCCCTCTAACCCCCTCTCTCACACTCCTGTATCTGGGGAGGTCCCTCTAACCCCCTCTCTCACACACTCCTGTATCTGGGGAGGTCCCTCTAACCCCCTCTCTCACACTCCTGTATCTGGGGAGGTCCCTCTAACCCCCTCTCTCACACACTCCTGTATCTGGGGAGGTCACTCTAACCCCCCCTCTTTCACACTCCTGTATCTGGAGAGGTCCCTCTAACCCCCTCTCTCTCACACACTCCTGTATCTGGGAAGGTCCCTCTAACCCCCTCTCTCACACTCCTATATCTGGGGAGGTCCCTCTAACCCCCTCTCTCACACTCCTGTATCTGGGGAGGTCCCTCTAACCCCCTCTCTCACACACTCCTGTATCTGGGGAGGTCCCTCTAACCCCCTCTCTCACACTCCTGTATCTGGGGAGGTCCCTCTAACCCCCTCTCTCACACACTCCTGTATCTGGGGAGGTCACTCTAACCCCCCCCTCTTTCACACTCCTGTATCTGGAGAGGTCCCTCTAACCCCCTCTCTCTCACACACTCCTGTATCTGGGAAGGTCCCTCTAACCCCCTCTCTCACACTCCTGTATCTGGGGAGGTCCCTCTAACACCCTCTCTCACACACTCCTGTATCTGGGAAGGTCCCTCTAACCCCCTCTCTCACATTCCTGTATCTGGGGAGGTCCCTCTAACCCCCTCTCTCTCACACTCCTGTATCTGGGGAGGTCCCTCTAACCCCCTCTCTCACACTCCTGTACCTGGGGAGGTCCCTCTAACCCCCTCTCTCACACACTCCTGTATCTGGGGAGGTCCCTCTAACCCCCTTTCTCACACACTCCTGTATCTGGGAAGGTCCCTCTAACTCCCTCTCTCTCACACTCCTGTATCTGGGGAGGTCCCTCTAACCCCCTCTCTCACACTCCTGTATCTGGGGAGGTCCCTCTAACCCTCTCTCACACTCCTGTATCTGGGGAGGTCCCTCTAACCCCCTCTCTCTCACACTCCTGTATCTGGGGAGGTCCCTCTAACCCCCTCTCTCACACACTCCTGTATCTGGGAAGGTCCCTCTAACCCTCTCTCTCACACTCCTGTATCTGGGGAGGTCCCTGTAACCCCCTCTCTCACACACTCCTGTATCTGGGGAGGTCACTCTAACCCCCCCTCTTTCACACTCCTGTATCTGGAGAGGTCCCTCTAACCCCCTCTCTCTCACACACTCCTGTATCTGGGAAGGTCCCTCTAACCCCCTCTCTCACACTCCTGTATCTGGGGAGGTCCCTCTAACCCCCTCTCTCACACTCCTGTATCTGGGGAGGTCCCTCTAACCCTCTCTCTCACACTCCTGTATCTGGGGAGGTCCCTCTAACCCCCTCTCTCACACTCCTGTATCTGGGGAGGTCCCTCTAACACCCTCTCTCACACACTCCTGTATCTGGGAAGGTCCCTCTAACCCCCTCTCTCACATTCCTGTATCTGGGGAGGTCCCTCTAACCCCCTCTCTCTCACACTCCTGTATCTGGGGAGGTCCCTCTAACCCCCTCTCTCACACTCCTGTATCTGGGGAGGTCCCTCTAACCCCCTCTCTCACACACTCCTGTATCTGGGGAGGTCCCTCTAACCCCCTTTCTCACACACTCCTGTATCTGGGAATGTCCCTCTAACTCCCTCTCTCTCACACTCCTGTATCTGGGGAGGTCCCTCTAACCCCCTCTCTCACACTCCTGTATCTGGGGAGGTCCCTCTAACCCTCTCTCACACTCCTGTATCTGGGGAGGTCCCTCTAACCCCCTCTCTCACACTCCTGTATCTGGGGAGGTCCCTCTAACCCTCTCTCTCACACTCCTGTATCTGGGGAGGTCCCTCTAACCCCCTCTCTCACACTCCTGTATCTGGGGAGGTCCCTCTAACCCTCTCTCACACTCCTGTATCTGGGGAGGTCCCTCTAACCCTCTCTCTCACACTCCTGTATCTGGGGAGGTCCCTCTAACCCCCTCTCTCACAAACTCCTGTATCTGGGGAGGTCCCTCTAACCCCCTCTCTCACACTCCTGTATCTGGGGAGGTCCCTCTAACCCTCTCTCTCACACTCCTGTATCTGGGGAGGTCCCTCTAACCCCCTCTCTCACACACTCCTGTATCTGGGGATGTCCCTCTAACCCCCTCTCTCACACTCCTGTATCTGGGGAGGTCCCTCTAACCCTCTCTCTCACACTCCTGTATCTGGGGAGGTCCCTCTAACCCCCTCTCACGCACATCTCCTCAGCATAACTAAAACCGCCCGTTTCCACCTCCGTAACATCGCCCGTCTCCGCCCCCTGCCTCAGCTCAGCTGCTGCTGAGCCTCTCTCCCCTCCAGACTTGACTATTCCAACGCACTCTTGGCCGGCCTCCCAAGTTCTACCCAACGTCAACTACAGGTGATCCAAAACTCGGCTGCCCCGTGTCCCAACTCGCACCGAGTCCCACTCACCCATCACCCCCTGTGCTCACTGACCCCGTGTCCTAACTCACACCCAGTCCCACTCACCCATCACCCCCTGTGCTCACTGACCCCGTGTCCTAACTCACACCGAGTCCCACTCACCCATCACCCCCTGTGCTCACTGACCCCGTGTCCCAACTCGCACCGAGTCCCACTCACCCATCACCCCCTGTGCTCACTGACCCCGTGTCCTAACTCACACCGAGTCCTGCTCACCCATCACCCCCTGTGCTCACTGCCCCGTGTCCTAACTCACACCCAGTCCCACTCACCCATCACCCCCTGTGCTCACTGACCCCGTGTCCTAACTCGCACCGAGTCCTGCTCACCCATCACCCTCTGTGCTCACTGACCCCGTGTCCTAACTCACACCCAGTCCCACTCACCCATCACCCCCTGTGCTCACTGCCCCGTGTCCTAACTCGCACCGAGACCCACTCACCCATCACCCCCTGTGCTCACTGCCCCGTGTCCTAACTCGCACCGAGTCCCACTCACCCATCCCCCGCTGTGCTCACTGACCCCGTGTCCTAACTCGCACCGAGTCCCACTCACCCATCACCCCCTGTGCTCGCTGCCCCGTGTCCTAACTCGCACCGAGTCCCACTCACCCATCCCCCGCTGTGCTCACTGACCCCGTGTACTAACTCACACCCAGTCCCGCTCACCCATCACCCCCTGTGCTCACTGCCCCGTGTCCTAACTCGCACCGAGTCTCGCTCACCCATCACTCTCTGTGCTCACTGACCCCGTGTCCTAACTCGCACCGAGTCCCGCTCACCCATCACCCCCTGTGCTCACTGCCCCCGTGTCCTAACTCGCACCGAGTCCCGCTCACCCATCACCCCCTGTGCTCACTGCCCCCGTGTCCTAACTCGCACCGAGTCCCGCTCACCCATCACCCCCTGTGCCCCGTGTCCTAACTCGCACCCAGTCCCGCTCACCCATCACCCCCTGTGCTCACTGCCCCGTGTCCTAACTCACACCCAGTCCCACTCACCCATCACCCCCTGTGCTCACTGACCCCGTGTCCTAACTCACACCCAGTCCCACTCACCCATCACCCCCTGTGCTCACTGCCCCCGTGTCCTAACTCGCACCGAGTCCCACTCACCCATCACCTGCTGTGCTCGCTGCCCCGTGTCCTAACTCGCACCGAGTCCCGCTCACCCATCACCCCCTGTGCCCCGTGTCCTAACTCGCACCGAGTCCCGCTCACCCATCACCCCCTGTGCCCCGTGTCCTAACTCGCACCGAGTCCCACTCACCCATCACCCCCTGTGCCCCGTGTCCTAACTCGCACCGAGTCCCGCTCACCCATCACCCCCTGTGCTCGCTGACCCCGTGTCCTAACTCGCACCCAGTCCCACTCACCCACCACCCCCTGTGCTCACTGACCCCGTGTCCTAACTCACACCGAGTCCCACTCACCCTTCACCCCCTGTGCTCACTGACCCCGTGTCCTAACTCGCACCGAGTCCCGCTCACCCATCACCCCCTGTGCTCACTGACCCCGTGTCCTAACTCGCACCAAGTCCCACTCACCCACCACCCCCTGTGCTCGCTGCCCCGTGTCCTAACTCGCACCGAGTCCCGCTCACCCATCACCCCCTGTGCTCGCTGCCCCGTGTCCTAACTCGCACCGAGCCCCACTCACCCATCACCCCCTGTGCTCGCTGCCCTGTGTCCTAACTCACACCGTGTCCCGCTCACCCATCACCCCCTGTGCTCACTGCCCCCGTGTCCTAACTCGCACCGAGTCCCGCTCACCCATCACCCCCTGTGCTCACTGACCGGTGTCCTAACTCACACCGAGTCCCACTCACCCATCACCCCTGTGCTCACTGCCCCCGTGTCCTAACTCACACCCAGTCCCGCTCACCCATCACCCCCTGTGCTCACTGCCCTGTGTCCTAACTCGCACCGAGTCCCACTCACCCACCACCCACTGTGCTCGCTGCCCCGTGTCCTAACTCGCACCGAGTCCCACTCACCCATCACCCCCTGTGCTCACTGCCCTGTGTCCTAACTCGCACCGAGTCCCGCTCACCCATCACCCCCTGTGCTCACTGACCCCGTGTCCTAACTCGCACCGAGTCCCGCTCACCCATCACCCCCTGTGCTCGCTGACCGACATTGGCTCCCGGTTAAGCAACGCCTCGATTTCAAAATTCTCATTCTTGTTTACAAATCCCTCCATGGCCCCTCGCCCCTCCCTATCTCTGTAACCTCCTCCAGCTCCTACACCCCTCCCTATCTCTGTAACCTCCTCCAGCCCCTACACCCCTCCCTATCTCTGTAACCTCCTCCAGCCCCTACACCCCTCCCTATCTCTGTAACATCCTCCAGCCCCACAACCCCTCCCTATCTCTGTAACCTCCTTCAGCCCCTACACCCCTCCCTATCTCTGTAACCTCCTCCAGCCCCTACACCCCTCCCTATCTCTGTAACCTCCTCCGGCCCCTACATCCCTCCCTACCTCTGTAACATCCTCCAGCCCCACAACCCCTCCATATCTCTGTAACCCCCTCCAGCCCCACAACCCCCCGAGATGTCTGCACTCCTCTAACTCTGCCCTCCTGACCATCCCCGATTATAATCGCTCCACCATCGGTGGCCGTGCCTTCTGTTGCCTGGGCCCCAAGCTCTGGAACTCCCTCCCTAAACCTCTCCACCTCTCGACCTCTCTCTCCTCCTTCGAGACGCTCCTTAAAACCCACCTCTTTGACCAGCTTTTGGTCACCTGCCCTAATCTCTCCTTGTGGGGCTCGGTGTCAATTTTTTTGGCCCACAGTACTCCTGTGAAGCAACTTGGGACGTTTCAGTGTGTTAAAGGTGATATATAAAATACACGTTGGTGTTGTTGTTTGAAGTGCATCGTTAGAAGTGTTCAAATCCAGGCTGCCAGAAGGTCAGACACACTGCACTGCGTGACCCGTACTGTCCCTCCTGTCTCAGACCTCTCCGTCACCCGCCGGGATCTGACCATGGCCCACCTGTTTGAGGTACACCTTCATTCCGTCGATTTGTTCAATGACCGAGCGTTTGTAGTACTCGACCAGGTCCGTCAGAGTGTCAAATTTCTGAGGTCCTCCAACGGTGTATCGGCCGTCCTGAGAGTGCGAGAGAGAGAGGCGGGGGGGGCGGAGAGTGGGTGAGAGAGAGAGGCGGTGGGGGGGGGGGGGAGAGAGAGAGAGAGAGAGGCCAGGGGGGGGAGAGAGAGAGAGAGAGAGAGAGGCGGTGGTGGGGGGAGAGAGAGAGAGAAGGGGTGAGAGAGAGAGAGAGAGAGAGAGAGAGGCGGGGGGGGGAGAGAGAGAGAGAGAAGGGGTGAGAGAGAGAGAGAGAGAGAGAGAGGCGGGGGGGGGGGGAGAGAGAGAGAGAAGGGGTGAGAGAGAGAGAGAGAGAGAGGCGGGGGGGGGGAGAGAGAGAGAGAGAGAGAGGGGTGAGAGAGAGAGAGAGAGAGGCGGGGGGGAGAGAGAGAGAGAGAAGGGGTGAGAGAGAGAGAGGCCAGCGGGGGGAGAGAGAGAGAGAGAAGGGGTGAGAGAGAGAGAGAGGCGGGGGGGGGGGGAGAGAGAGAGAGAAGGGGTGAGAGAGAGAGAGAGAGAGAGGCGGGGGGGAGAGAGAGAGAGAGAAGAGGTGAGAGAGAGAGCGAGAGGCCAGCGGGGGGAGAGAGAGAGAGAGAAGGGGTGAGAGAGAGAGAGAGAGAGAGAGAGAGAGAGAGAGAGGCGGTGGGGGGGGGGAGAGAGAGAGAGAGAGAAGGGGTGAGAGAGAGAGAGAGAGAGAGAGAGAGCGGGGGGGGAGAGAGAGAGAGAGAGAGGGGCGGGGGGAGAGAGGGGGGGAGAGAGGGTGTTAGAGAGAGAGAGAGAGAGAGAGGGGATGAGAGAAGAGAGGGCGGGGGGAGGAGGGGGGAAGAGAGAGAGAGTGAGAGGAGGGGGGGAGAGAGAGAGAGAGAGGCAGGGGGAGAGAGGGGTTGTTAGAGAGAGAGAGAGGAAGAGAGGGGATGAGAGAGAGAGTGGGGGAGAGAGGGGGTGTTAGAGAGAGAGAGAGAGAGAGGGAGAGGGGGGAGAGAGAGAGAGTGAGAGGAGGGAGGTGGAAGAGAGAGAGAGAGGGGGGAAAGATGGGGTGAGAGAGAAAGAGAGAGGCAGGGGGAGAGAGGGGGGAGAGGGGGTGTTAGAGAGAGAGAGAGAGGTGGGGAGAGAGAGAGAGCGGGGAAGAGAGAGAGAGGCAGAGAGAGCAGGGGGGAGAGAGAGAGAGAGAGGGAGAGAGAGGGGGTGAGAGAGAGAGAGAGAGAGAGAGGCGGGGGGGAGAGAAAGTGAGCGGGGAAGAGAGAGAGAGCGGGGAAGAGAGAGAGAGTGGGGAGAGAGAGAGAGGAGGGGAGAGAGAGAGAGGAGGGGGGGTGAGAGAGAGAGAGAGAGGGGGGAGAGAGAGAGAGAGAGCGGGGGAGAGGGGGTGAGAGAGAGAAAGAGGGAGGGGGGGAGAGAGAGAGAGCGGGGAAGAGATGGGGGGGGGCGGTGAGAGAGAGAGAGAGGGAGAGAGAGCGGGGTGGGGGAGAGAGAGCGAGAGAGAGAGAAAGAGGGGGAGACGGAGGGAGAGCGAGAGAGAGTAGGAGGAGGCGCCAGAGAAAGAGAGAGAGGGGGTAGAGAGAGAGAGGGAGAGAGAGAGAGATGGGGGAGACAAAGAAAGAGTTTCCATCATGCAAAAAAAATTTATAACTTATCAACCTTACTGGAAGAGCATTTACTCTGACAGGGTAATGTAGAGGGAGCTCTGTATTGTACCTGACCCGGGAGCACTCGATACACTGGGTATAAAGTGGGGGTATACTGTCAGGGTAATGTAGAGGGAGCTCTGTATTATACCTGCCCCGGGAGCACTCGATACACTGGGTATAAAGTGGGGGTACACTGTCAGGGTAATGTAGAGGGAGCTCTGTATTGTACCTGCCCTGGGAGCACTCGATACACTGGGTATAAAGTGGGGGTACACTGTCGGGGTAATGTAGAGGGAGCTCTGTATTGTACCTGCCCCGGGAGCACTCGATACACTGGGTATAAAGTGGGGGTACACTGTCAGGGTAATGTAGAGGGAGCTCTGTATTGTACCTGACCCGGGAGCACTCGATACACTGGGTATAAAGTGGGGGTACACTGTCAGGGTAATGTAGAGGGAGCTCTGTATTGTACCTGCCCCGGGAGCACTCAATACACTGGGTATAAAGTGGGGGTACACTGTCGGGGTAATGTAGAGGGAGCTCTGTATTGTACCTGCCCCGGGAGCACTCGATACACTGGGTATAAAGTGGGGGTACACTGTCAGGGTAATGTAGAGGGAGCTCTGTATTGTACCTGCCCTGGGAGCACTCGATACACTGGGTATAAAGTGGGGGTACTCTGACAGGGTAATGTAGAGGGAGCTCTGTATTGTACCTGACCCGGGAGCACTCGATACACTGGGTATAAAGTGGGGGTACACTGTCAGGGTAATGTAGAGGGAGTTCTGTATTGTACCTGCCCCGGGAGCACTCGATACACTGGGTATAAAGTGGGGGTACACTGTCAGGGTAATGAAGAGGGAGCTCTGTATTGTACCTGCCCCGGGTGCACTCGATACACTGGGTATAAAGTGGGGGTACACTGTCGGGGTAATGTAGAGGGAGCTCTGTATTGTACCTGCCCCGGGAGCACTCGATACACTGGGTATAAAGTGGGGGTACACTGTCGGGGTAATGTAGAGGGAGCTCTGTATTGTACCTGCCCCGGGAGCACTCGATACACTGGGTATAAAGTGGGGGTACACTATCAGGGTAATGTAGAGGGAGCTCTGTATTGTACCTGCCCCGGGAGCACTCGATACACTGGGTATAAAGTGGGGGTACACTGTCAGGGTAATGTAGAGGGAGCTCTGTATTGTACCTGCCCCGGGAGCACTCGATACACTGGGTATAAAGTGGGGGTACACTGTCGGGGTAATGTAGAGGGAGCTCTGTATTGTACCTGCCCCGGGAGCACTCGATACACTGGGTATAAAGTGGGGGTACACTGTGGGGGTAATGTAGAGGGAGCTCTGTATTGTACCTGCCCCGGGAGCACTCGATACACTGGGTATAAAGTGGGGGTACACTGTCGGGGTAATGTAGAGGGAGCTCTGTATTGTACCTGCCCTGGGAGCACTCGATACACTGGGTATAAAGTGGGGGTACACTGTCAGGGTAATGTAGAGGGAGCTCTGTATTGTACTTGCCCCGGGTGCACTCGATACACTGGGTATAAAGTGGGGATACACTGTCAGGGTAACGTAGAGGGAGCTCTGTATTGTACCTGTCCCGGGAGCACTCGATACACTGGGTATAAAGTGGGGGTACACTGTCAGGGTAATGTAGAAGGAGCTCTGTATTGTACCTGCCCCGGGAGCACTCGATACACTGGGTATAAAGTGGGGGTACACTGTCAGGGTAACGTAGAGGGAGCTCTGTATTGTACCTGCCCCGGGAGCACTCGATACACTGGGTATAAAGTAGGGGTACACTGTCAGGGTAACGTAGAGGGAGCTCTGTATTGTACCTGCCCCGGGAGCACTCGATACACTGGGTATAAAGTGGGGGTACACTGTCAGGGTAATGTAGAGGGAGCTCTGTATTGTACCTGCCCCGGGAGCACTCGATACACTGGGTATAAAGTAGGGGTACACTGTCAGGGTAATGTAGAGGGAGCTCTGTATTGTACCTGCCCCGGGAGCATTCAATACACTGGGTATAAAGTGGGGGTACACTGTCAGAGTAATGTAGAGAGAGCTCTGTATTGTACCTGCCCCGGGAGCACTCGATACACTGGGTATAAAGTGGGGGTACACTGTCAGGGTAATGTAGAGGGAGCTCTGTATTGTACCTGCCCCGGGAGCACTCGATACACTGGGTATAAAGTGGGGGTACACTGTCAGGGTAATGTAGAGGGAGCTCTGTATTGTACCTGCCCCGGGAGCACTCGATACACTGGGTATAAAGTGGGGGTACACTGTCAGGGTAATGCAGAGAGAGCTCTGTATTGTACCTGCCCCGGGAGCACTCGATACATTGGGTATAAAGTGGGGGTACACTGTCAGGGTAATGTAGAGGGAGCTCTGTATTGTACCTGCCCCGGGAGCACTCGATACACTGGGTATCAAGTGGGGTTACACTGTCAGGGTAATGTAGAGGGAGCTCTGTATTGTACCTGCCCCGGGAGCACTCGATACACTGGGTATAAAGTGGGGGTACACTGTCAGGGTAATGTAGAGGGAGCTCTGTATTGTACCTGCCCCGGGAGCACTCGATACACTGGGTATAAAGTGGGGGTACATTGTCGGGGTAATGTAGAGGGAGCTCTGTATTGTACCTGCCCCGGGAGCACTCGATACACTGGGTATAAAGTGGGGGTACACTGTCAGGGTAATGTAGAGGGAGCTCTGTATTGTACCTGCCCCGGGAGCACTCGATACACTGGGTATAAAGTGGGGGTACACTGTCAGGGTAATGTAGAGGGAGCTCTGTATTGTACCTGCCCCGGGAGCACTCGATACACTGGGTATAAAGTGGGGGTACACTGTCGGGGAAATGTAGAGGGAGCTCTGTATTGTACCTGCCCCGGGAGCACTCGATACACTGGGTATAAAGTGGGGGTACACTGTCGGGGTAATGTAGAGGGAGCTCTGTATTGTACCTGCCCCAGGAGCACTCGATACACTGGGTATAAAGTGGGGGTACACTGTCAGGGTAATGTAGAGGGAGCTCTGTATTGTACCTGCCCCGGGAGCACTCGATACACTGGGTATAAAGTAGGGGTACACTGTCGGGGTAATGTAGAGGGAGCTCTGTATTGTACCTGCCCCGGGAGCACTCGATACACTGGGTATAAAGTGGGGGTACACTGTCGGGGTAATGTAGAGGGAGCTCTGTATTGTACCTGCCCCGGGAGCGCTCGATACACTGGGTATAAAGTGGGGGTACACTGTCAGGGTAATGTAGAGAGAGCTCTGTATTGTACCTGCCCCGGGAGCACTCGATACACTGGGTATAAAGTGGGGGTACACTGTCAAGGTAATGTAGAGGGAGCTCTGTATTGTACCTGCCCCGGGAGCACTCGATACACTGGGTATAAAGTGGGGGTACACTGTCAGGGTAATGTCGAGGGAGCTCTGTATTGTACCTGCCCCGGGAGCACTCGATACACTGGGTATAAAGTGGGGGTACACTGTCAGGGTAATGTAGAGGGAGCTCTGTATTGTACCTGCCCCGGGAGCACTCGATACACTGGGTATAAAGTGGGGGTACACTGTCGGGGTAATGTAGAGGGAGCTCTGTATTGTACCTGCCCCGGGAGCACTCGATACACTGGGTATAAAGTGGGGGTACACTGTGGGGGTAATGTAGAGGGAGCTCTGTATTGTACCTGCCCCGGGAGCACTCGATACACTGGGTATAAAGTGGGGGTACACTGTCGGGGTAATGTAGAGGGAGCTCTGTATTGTACCTGCCCTGGGAGCACTCGATACACTGGGTATAAAGTGGGGGTACACTGTCAGGGTAACGTAGAGGGAGCTCTGTATTGTACTTGCCCCGGGTGCACTCGATACACTGGGTATAAAGTGGGGATACACTGTCAGGGTAACGTAGAGGGAGCTCTGTATTGTACCTGCCCCGGGAGCACTCGATACACTGGGTATAAAGTGGGGGTACACTGTCGGGGTAATGTAGAGGGAGCTCTGTATTGTACCTGCCCCGGGAGCGCTCGATACACTGGGTATAAAGTGGGGGTACACTGTCGGGGTAATGTAGAGGGAGCTCTGTATTGTACCTGCCCCGGGAGCGCTCGATGCTGACATCTTTTTGAGCTTGACCTCCGACCTCCGACCTTACCTGACACATCACCTTAATGTGGGTGACCTTCAGTATCTGGTCCCCTTCGGCCTCCTTCTCCGAGTCGATGACAACGGACAGCACAAAGTCCCCGGGCTTGCTCAAGCTCTCCCTCACCAGGAACGACCAAGGAACCTTCTTCTCGCCCAGCAGCCTCTCTGCAGCGCTGCCCGAGAGATGTCCATGGTACCACCTGCAACCAGGGAAGGAGTCACGCACGCTCGTCAGCTCCCACCGGACCCCCACCCCCGCTCGCGAGAGCAGCCCCCCCCCTTCGCGCCGATCTCAACCCCCCCCCCCCGCAGCCGAGGTTCAGTAACTGGGGCCTACAATTTACCAGGCCCAACTGAGCCTGGTGTCAGCTGTCATGTATCTTACATTATTATCTATAACTGTATCCTAACATGCTATACATGACTGTAATAAGATATGACCTGTAACCACCAGCATACCTTACCACCAGGGGTGCACTTGCGAGAGACAGGTATATAAGGACAGGTCTCAGGCAAGTGCAGCATTCCAGAGCCGTGAAATAAAGGTGCAGGTCCAGAGTGACCTTGACTTCACGACATGCCTCGTGTGAATCTGTCCTGAGGGGACAGGACTTTACAGTGGCGACGGGTTACGGGATCACAGAATCCACAGAATGGCGAACAGCGGATCAGATGAAAAGTACAATGCGGGAGACAATTGGGAGGGCTTTATAGAAAGGCTCCAGCAAAGCTTTGTAACCAAAGACTGGTTAGGCGATGATAAGGCAGTGAAGAGAAGAGCCCATCGCTTGACCAGCTATGGCTCGAAAACATAGAAACATAGAAAATAGGTGCAGGAGCAGGCCATTCGGCCCTTCGAGCCTGCACCGCCATTCAATGAGTTCATGGCTGAACACGCAACTTCAGTACCCCATTCCTGCTTTCTCGCCATACCCCTTGATCCCCCTAGTAGTAAGGACTTCATCTAACTCCTTTTTGAATATATTTAGTGAATTGGCCTCAACAACTTTCTGTGGTAGAGAATTCCACAGGTTCACCACTCTCTGGGTGAAGAAGTTTCTCCTCATCTTGGTCCTAAATGGCTTACCCCTTATCCTCAGACTGTGACCTCTGGTTCTGGACTTCCCCAACATCGGGAACATTCTTCCTGCATCTAACCTCTCCAAACCCGTCAGAATTTTAAACGTTTCTATGAGGTCCCCTCTCATCCTTCTGAACTCCAGTGAATACAGGCCCAGTTGATCTAGTCTTTCTTGATAGGTCAGTCCCGCCATCCCGGGAATCAGTCTGGTGAACCTTCGCTGCACTCCCTCAATAGCAAGAATGTCCTTCCTCAGGTTAGGAGACCAAAACTGTACACAATATTCCAGGTGTGGCCTCACCAAGGCCCTGTACAACTGTAGCAACACCTCCCTGCCCCTGTACTCAAATCCCCTCGCTATGAAGGCCAACATGCCATTTGCTTTCTTAACCGCCTGCTGTACCTGCATGCCAACCTTCAATGACTGATGTACCATGACACCCAGGTCTCGTTGCACCTCCCCTTTTCCTAATCTGTCACCATTCAGATAATAGTCTGTCTCTCTGTTTTTACCACCAAAGTGGATAACCTCACATTTATCCACATTATACTTCATCTGCCATGCATTTGCCCACTCACCTAACCTATCCAAGTCGCTCTGCAGCCTCATAGCATCCTCCTCGCAGCTCACACTGCCACCCAACTTAGTGTCATCTGCAAATTTGGAGATACTACATTTAATCCCCTCGTCTAAATCATTAATGTACAGTGTAAACAGCTGGGGCCCCAGCACAGAACCTTGCGGTACCCCACTAGTCACTGCCTGCCATTCTGAAAAGTACCCATTTACTCCTACTTTTTGCTTCCTGTCTGACAACCAGTTCTCAATCCACGTCAGTACACTACCCCCAATCCCATGTGCTTTAACTTTGCACATTAATCTCTTGTGTGGAACCTTGTCGAAAGCCTTCTGAAAGTTCAAATATACCACATCAACTGGTTCTCCCTTGTCCACTCTACTGGAAACATCCTCAAAAAATTCCAGAAGATTTGTCAAGCATGATTTCCCTTTCACAAATCCATGCTGACTTGGACCTATCATGTCACCTCTTTCCAAATGCGCTGCTATGACATCCTTAATAATTGATTCCATCATCTTACCCACTACCAATGTCAGGCTAACCGGTCTATAATTCCCTGTTTTCTCTCTCCCTCCTTTTTTAAAAAGTGGGGTTACATTGGCTACCCTCCACTCCATAGGAACTGATCCAGAGTCTATGGAATGTTGGAAAATGACTGTCAATGCATCCGCTATTTCCAAGGCCACCTCCTTAAGTACTCTGGGATGCAGTCCATCAGGCCCTGGGGATTTATCGGCCTTCAATCCCATCAATTTCCCCAACACAATTTCCCGACTAATAAGGATTTCCCTCAGTTCCTCCTCCTTACTAGACCCTTTAATGAAGGATCTGTTGGCACCCGAGAAACCAGCAAGCAAGTCGTTTGAAGAATTGAGCACACTGGTAAGAGACCACCTGAAGCCAGCGAGCAGCCTACACATGGCCAGACACAGGTTCTACAACTACAGACGCTGAGTGGGCCAGAGCATACCCGACTTCGTGGTGAAACTTCGGAGGTTGGCTAGTTTATGTGAGTTCTCCGATGAATTGAGGAGAGAAGTACTGAGAGACTTTTTTATTGAAGGAATAGGCCACGCAGGCATATTCCGAAAGCTCATAGAGACCAAGAACCTGCCCTTAGAGGCAGCAGCACTGGTTGCACAGACATTTTTGGTAGGGGAAGAAGAAACGAGGTTGATTTACAATGCAGGTACGATAACTAACGAAATAATGGAACAAGGAGTTCACAGCACTAAACAAGCTGCTACCCCCACACACACATAAAACCGGCAGAACAGGCTTTTGACAGCAAGCAGTGGCAACAGAAACCATCAAGGGCCACAGGAACGGCCGTTCACACCTCATCAACCCACAATGCGAGCAATCAACTACAAACTGAGAGAAGCTCAAGAGAGATCAGCCAGACGCAGCTCATTCTTTGGGAACACTTTGAACAATGGAACAGGTCTGTGCTGGAGGTGTGGGGGTGGGCACTCATCACGGGAATGTCGATTTCAGCAGGCTGTTTGCAGGAACTGTGAAGATACAGGGCATTTGGCCCGCATGTGCAAAAAAACGGCAGCTCGGCTGGTATACGAATCGGATGGGTCGGAAAGCGGACCAGAAGACGGTGGGGACAGTACCCGGGACACCGGTGTACAGCGGGTCAACACGATCAATGGCCGCTGCTCCTACAACAGGATACTTCCTATAATGATGAGGGTCCTACTCAACGGAATATCTGTCAACATGGAGCTGGATACGGGAGCGAGTCAATCTCTCATGGGCGCTCAACAATTTGAACAACTGTGGCCGCATAAAAGAGACAGACCAAAACTCACAAGGGTCGACACCAAACTGAGGACCTATACAAAAGAAATCGTACCAGTCCTCGGCAGCGCCATGCTCTCTGTCACACACAAAGGGACAGTGAACCGACTGACCCTGTGGATTGTCCCCGGAGACCCCCCAGCACTGCTGGGGAGAAGCTGGCTGGCAAAACTAAACTGGAAATGGGATGATGTCCATGCCATGTCATTCGAGGAACGGACCTCCTGCTCAACAGTTATAAAGCGATTTGAACATCTCTTTCAGCCAGGTGTGGGCACTTTCAAAGGGGCCAAAGTCAAAATCTACATCACACAGGATGCTAGACCGGTCCATCACAAGGCCAGAGCTGTACCCTATGTGATGAGGGAAAAGATTGAACACGAACGAGACAGGCTTCTGCGGGAAGGCATTGTATCACCTGTGGAATTTAGCGACTGGGCAAGTCCCATCGTCCCAGTCATGAAGCCTGATGGATCCGTACGACTCTGTGGGGACTACAAATCTACCATAAACAGAGTCTCCCTACAGGACCAGTACCCGCTGCCCAGAGCGGAGGACTTATTTGCCACATTGGCTGGAGGTAAACCCTTCTCAAAATTAGACCTCACATCTGCGTATATGACGCAAGAATTGACCGAGGAATCCAAGCTACTCACCACCATCAACACACATCGAGGCCTTTTCATGTACAATCGATGCCCATTCGGCATCAGGTCGGCAGCTGCCATATTCCAGCGCAACATGGAGAGTCTGCTCAAGTCCATCCCGGGGACGGTTGTATTTCAAGACGACATACTCATCACGGGCAGGGACACCGACTCCCATCTCCGTAATTTGGAGGAAGTACTAAAGCGGTTGGATCGGGTAGGCCTATGAGTCAAGAAATCTAAGTGCCTGTTTCTCGCACCCGAGGTTGAATTTTTGGGCAGAAGGATTGCCGCTGATGGAATCCGCCCAACAGAGTCCAAAACAGAAGCAATTCGCCTGGCACCCAGGCCCCGGAATGTCTCAGATCTGCGCGCCTTTCTCGGGCTACTCAATTACTTTGGGAACTTTATGCAGAACTTGAGCACGCTGCTGGAGCCTCTCCACGTGCTACTCAGGAAGGGGTGCGATTGGTTTTGGGGGGACGCCCAGGAAACCGCCTTCAATAAGGCACGCAACCTTCTGTGTTCCAACAGTGTTTTGGCTTTCTTTGATCCAGTAAAAAGCTAGTTCTCACATGCGATGCGTCAGCGTATGGAGTCGGGTGCGTTTTGCAACATGTCAATAGTGTGGGCAAATTACAACCCATAGCTTATGCCTCCAGGTCACTTTCGCGGGCGGAGCGCGGGTACGGTATGGTTGAGAAGGAGGCGCTCGCGTGCGTGTACGGTGTCAAAAAGATGCACCAATACCTTTTCGGGGCCAAGTTCGCGTTAGAAACCGACCACAAGCCCCTCACGTCCCTCCTATCCGAGAGCAAGGCAATAAACACCAACGCCTCGCCGCGAATTCAATGGTGGGCACTCATGCTGGCATCTTACGACTACACCATAAGGCACAGACCAGGCACAGACAACTGTGCCGACGTGCTCAGCAGGCTAGCCCTGGCGACCACGGAAGGGTCTGACGAACAGGACTGTGAGATTGTCATGGCAATCAATGCCTTTGAGTCCACAGGTTCGCCCATGACGGCTCGCCAAATCAGAGCCTGGATGGCCAGCGACCCCACGTTATCCTTAGCAAAAAGATGTGTCTTAACCGGTGACTGGGCAGAGGCTCGCGATGCCTGCCCCGAGGAATTAAAACCCTTTTACAGGCAGATGTGGGGCAGCCGAGTAGTCATGCTTCTGCGAGGCAGAGAGGCATTTGTCCGGGAGCTCCACCGCGAGCACCCGGGGATCGTTCTCATGAAGGCCATAGCCAGATCCCACATCTGGTGGCCTGGTATTGACGCGGACTTGGAGCTCTGCGTCCGAAGGTGCACCATTTGTGCCCAACTCAGCAATGCCCCCAGGGAGGCTCCACTGAGCCCCTGGCCCTGGCCTACCAAACCGTGGTCGCGGGTGCACGTAGACTATGCGGGCCCATCCATGGGCACAATGTTCCTCGTAGTTGTAGATGCATTTTCAAAGTGGATCGAATGCACCATTTTAAACTCGAGCACAGCCTCCACTACTGTGGAGAGCCTCGCAAGCATGTTTGCAACGCACGGAATCCCTGACATATTGGTCAGTGACAATGGTCCGTGCTTCACCAGCGCAGAATTCCAAGACTTTATAATTGACCACCGCATAAATCACGTCAAGACGGCACCGTTCAAGCCGGCCTCCAACGGCCAGGCGGAGAGAGCAGTGCAAATCATTAAACAAGGCATGCTTAAAATCCAAGGTCCCACGCTGCAGGGTCACCTGTCGTGACTGCTGCTGGCATACAGATCTCATCCGCACTCACTGACTGGGATCCCCCCGCGCAACTGTTGATGAAAAGGACTTTAAAAACATTAATCCTCCCAGACATGCACGAAATCGTTGAGGCAAAGCGCCGTAAGCTGACTGAGTAC